>NC_092796.1:62199598-62405636 GCF_918797505.1 Bemisia tabaci
ACAGTCGAGAGACCATGAAACACAATTTTTGTGAACTATTTCTTTTGATTCTAATGAACGAGTGGATCGTCTTTTGTAATAAAATTAAAATTTACAGCGAAGGGTTCACTAGAAAGGCTCAGAGCATATTTTTTTTTTTTATAATCTTTTAATCTCTGACTTGCTACATTTATTCAGTATTAGGAGGCTCTAACATTAAAGTCACTTTTAACATCATGTTGATGGCCAAAAGGCGAAACCACGTATCTCCACTGCAATGTTGCAAAATTTTTACTCCTGTTCGATTTTTTCGAGAAAGCAAGCCGAATTTGTAGCTCGAAATTTACACAAAACATTCTGGTAACAGAAAAGAAAAATCGAGGAAGTTTTCAAGAAATTACGTTAACTAGTTTCTAAAAGAAAAAATAAAGTGTTATAGGGAATCTGCATCATTGCAATCGGACATAAGTGGTTTCGCACTTTCGCTATGAGTATTTGGGACTTAGCTTCACTATGCTTTGATTCTCATGAACTTTTGATTCCTCAGAAGATTCCTCAAGCTTGTTGTTTTCGTGGCTCTGAGGTTACAATCATAATATCACACAGCAGTTGCAAGACTTGCAATCCTCCTCTTTGTTGTCTTTTTTTTGTTTTAACCTTCGGAAAAGTTTGCAATCAGAAAAGCTAGACTTTTTTGCTGAGGGCAATTTTGTTTTGACATTCACAGTTGAAATCACATCAACAACAGACAGTTTCCTTTCTGTCTCTGCTTTGCTGAGCAGTTTGGCATTTTCGTTGGATGAGATGCTTTTCGAGACGAGTTGTTTTGTCGGGCTTTCAGGGTCTAGAACTTGTTCGTACCACTCTTCATCCGATGAGCTATGGTGTGATATTAACCGCGGCAATGATGTTTTCAGAACCGGATCTGATATCAATTTCATGCGTCGATTGTGATTGTGCTTGTGATTTGGTACTGAAATGGATGAAGATCTTGTGCGGTACTCGTCACCAAGAATATCTATATAAACTTCATTTGAATTCGTCATACAATGGCAAGTTCCAGTCTTTTTCAAAACGATCGTTCGTTTATTTTCTATGAGGGATGCAGAGTGTACTCTTTTGACCAACCTTTTATAGTGATGATGAATTGGTGGCACAGGAGCAGACCTTTCAGATGCCGGTGAGTCCAACTTAAGCTTGCTTATACTAATTCTTTGGCTCGCTTTCAACAATTTCGATGAGTTCTCACAACTTTCAACTGGTTTAACTTGGTTTATCTCTTCTGTACAATGATTGAAATTAACTATCAACGCCTCATCTGAGTCTAAACTATCAACAATGCTATCTACATTGAAAGTTGTTTCAGCAGCCATGTTTTCAGCAGTCTCAACCTCTCGTTTTGCCACATCAGTTTTTGCCTGAACCACTTTCAAGCTGTCACTGAGGCTCCTCATTAGCTTCGAACTCTCAGATGAGCCACCGACAACATGCGAGGAAACATCTTGAGGGGAAATCAACCAATCAACAGACTTTAAATTTGACTCACTTTTTGATTTAGTTACCTCATTGAGGATCCTAGAGTTTAATGAACTAGAGTGCACATTATTACTATCAGTCTGAATACAATCACATTTGGAGAATTTCAAGTCTTCAGCTTGACTTTTCTCGAGCTTCATTTTCTTTTTACATGAATCCTCTTTTATATTTTCCACAAGAAATTTATTTGAAGAATTCAGAGATTTGCTCTGGTCACAAATTGTTTTTAAGGTAAACTGGTCTTTGTTGTTTGCTACAGTTTCTACAGTGTCAGGAAAAAGAGTAAGACTACCATTCTCTTCAACTACAGCTAGGCGGGTAGACTTGTTAACATGCGATGAAGGCGTGCGTTTTTCATGTTGCCAACTCAAGATTTTTTTAAGCTTGCAAGCACACAAAACTAACATGAATGGATTGACTACATGGTTCAATGTCTGCTCAATGGTACCTGCTTGGTTGACTAGGTTCGCTCGTAAGTATACCGGCTGCCATTTCAGAGAGGGAGAGAGAGAGAGAGAAAGAAAAATAACAACATTATCAATTACAATTCATAAGTACGAAAAAAATTGAATAAAATTCCTACCAAAGCACAAAAAAAAAAAAGAAAAAAAGGAAGGGGGAATAAAACTCATTATCCGTAAGGAACTCCTTCTTATCAACTCCAGGTGAACTGTTTGTATATTTAAAACAACAAAAGCTATCTATATATTTAAAACTCGTGATGCTTTTTCTGTTCACCTTTGACCTTGAGAACTACCCAACCAATTTACTTCAGGTTTGCTTTAAATGAAAGCTCTAGACCTGTGGACGAGCCAGCACCTTTCGGCTTTTAAATTTTTGGGACTGACATTGCAAAACGTTTCTTGATTGAAACCCACTTATTTTCCCTTCTACTGTTGTACAGTTTGTTCGCTTTCCATCTCAAAAGGTACTCAATCGATTTCTTCCGAGTTTGTTTCAAATGAAAGTGCTGGATCTGCAGAGAAGCCAGCACCCTTGGGTTGTTCGATTTTCATGACCGACGTTGTAAAATTCACTTGATTTAAATTGACACACTATCGACAATCAATGCACAGTTTGTTAGGTTTCAATCTTGGAATCCACAGAAATTAACTTAGAATATTTTCTTAAAGAAAGCTCTCCATCTGCAGATGTTCCTGTAACCTTTTATTTTTTCATTTTTAAAATCAGTGTTGAGGATGCATCTACATTCAATTTAACATGACCTTCTCTGGGGTTTGCTATTTTTAATTGAAAAAAATGTGTTATACTCATCAAAAAATTCAAGAAACTAAAGTTTTATGGGTACTCATGAAATTTTGAAGTCAGTTTAATTGAGCTTTGCTACAACAGTTTAATAAGCCTGCATCACCCACTGCGACTAGGAAGTTGGGCTAAAATTGTTCTGAAGTTCTACGTTGACTGAACATTTGACCAGAACTACTATTGCCAGAGGATATAACTTTTTGATTCTTAAAAATATTTGAAAATTTGAGCAGAGACAGATTAAATAATCATATAATGAGCCACTTCAATGAGCAGTGAATGGACTGAGTTGAAAATCACCATCTCAGATTAAATCCTAACTAAAGTAGAACCTCAATATGTTGTGTCCCAATACAACAGATCCTGTAGTTAACAGATCAACTGTTCAGTTTCTTAAAGGGTACTTAATTATTGGGCTGGGGTCGAAAATCACAAGCAATTTCAATTAAACAGATTATTTTTCCAAAGAATATATTTCTTAATGTTTAATTTCAGGAAAATTCCCTCCTCCTTATTTTCAACTAATTTCTGCAGATGAGAGAGAGGGTTTAAAAATGTTAATAAGGGAGCTCTCTATTGAGCTCTAGCAAATGGGACTCAGTGAGTGGAATTCTGTGTGTTGCTTGGAGCTATCAAATAATCCAACGAACAAGATAGATGAGCTGTAACTTGTTTCTGTGGGGATATCAGCTAAGTCTGACAACATTAACGGGCTATTCTTGCAGCCCAAAGGAGGAAATGCAATAGTGCCAGAGTATCTACAGATAGAATGAAAATATTGTGATTCACGTATCTAGTTCATGGGGCCCAACCCATTCAAAAAATAATAAGCAATTCAACATCGAGCTAGACTAACAAAATTGGAAATTAGCAGCAAACCATTGCAATGAGCAATATGGTAGAAATAACTGAGGGAGGAGCACAGGTTTGCAGTGTATTATACCCTTAAAAATTAGAGTAGAAAATGAACAGAAGATTCAGAAAATCAAATTGGTCACTCTTTGACAGGGCAGCGAGCATTTAATCCAATTGCAATACACCTGTTTCCATCCGAAATTTTCGTTTTTCGATCTCAACTTTGGACAAAGTGACAGAAATTTTTTTTTTTTTTAGAATTTCCACTGTGTAGTTTGAATGCATCAATCATTTTCTACTTAAAATTTTGGTGAGGTAACATACATTGTGGTTCTCAATCTCCTACCCTGTCTCAACTGTATAATGTTCCATTGTATCTCTTAAAATGAAAGAAAACAATAGTGTATTTGCTTCGGAAAATACTCTAAAACTTGGGCGCTAGGAAAGAAAGATCATCACACAATGGACCACTGGACAAGGTACAAATTTAAGCATTCTGCTACATGTTTCTTGACCAGAATTTCACGTAGAGCACGATTCGCGCAATGAAAACTAATGAAACAAACTCCAAACGAAGATATTGATGTTTTTATTTCACATTGGTTATGAGGAATTTGAACTGCCCGCTCACAAGAAACTCAAAGCTCTACGTGAGTCAAATAGCCCACTACAACGGTTTCAGCAAGCTTCTCAATCGAGCAATGTTCATTTCCCACCATGTGTTGTTCAAACTATTAGCAATTTGCTACAACTGAGCCAAAGCGTCAAGATTGAGGTTGCAAGATTTTTATATCGCAGAGACTGTCATGATAACGTTTAGCGAACGATGTAAATCATGCAGAGCATTGAGTTTTCATGAGCAGGTGGTTTGAATTCACGCATAAAGAATCATTAAATATCTTTGGAAGGAGTCGATTTCGGTAATTTTCGTTGTGCGCGTCGTATTCTACGTGAAATTTTAGTTAAGAAACATGTATCAGAATGCTGAAATTCGTACCTTCTCTAGTGGTCCATTCACTTATATTGCTAAGTTCCACATTACTTGCCTGTCAGAGTGAGTCATGGGCATAGCAGGCCTGATCAGCACTAATCTCTGTCAAAAAGCTTAAACTACGTAACTTGCATCAAAAAAGAAACTGGGGAAAAACAGAAATATCCTTACCTTGTGATCCCCCATGCATGTTTGCTTTCCCATGAGTTCATATTCTACACTACCATCTTTAGAGATCTGAAATAGGTAGACAAATTGGACACATCAAACAAATTGATTCAAAGCCAATTACGAAAACTGTCAGTCTACTTCCTGCTACCTTCACCCTCAAAAGGTGTTTTGTAGCACCTTTTAAACAACCAAAACTTTTACGAAGATCCATAAATCTAGAGTGATACATTTTTTTTTTTCAAACAGTTTAAAAGAGTACCTTGTGAATTTTACAGGATGAGTTCTTGAACACCCTTGAACATACGCTATGGATTTGAAAAGATAAAATTATTTGTATTTTATGACTATGACCAGAGCTTGATGCACTACTGCATCATCAGTCAGTTGCGCCTACATGCATTCGCATCTCCAACTGCCTCATCATTAATTTTTTGGGGTTTTCCCTGTTTCCTCCTGAGAGTTGTTTGATAATGAAGGCAGATGGCGCAAGGATTAAACTCTTGTATAATGCCTCGCATCATGGTCATGATGGAGCTTCAACACCATCTAAGATTTTGCAGGATGCCAAGCTAAGTTTAGCACTTAGCTCTGACTGAGTGTGACCTACTGATGAGGTCTAAAGAGACCCAAACCGGTATAGATTTTTCCAAGTGATGTCAGTTTAGTATTCTAATACATCTGCTTGAGTCGAACACACTCTCTTCTCAGTCTTGCACTGATATTCATCAGAGTTCTTTTTTTTTTGACTGAGATGAAAGTATTTGGACTTTTCTTTTGCCTTGATCTTCCTGTAGAGCAGTTTAGATCCAACACTATTTTACCATCCAGTTACTTCTTCCACGACTTAATAAGTTTAGTTTGTCTAATTAGAAATTAGAAGGCTTCAGAAGAGATTCCAGAAAAGATAAAATCCTTGGAAGAGACTACATTGAAACCTGATAGAGAAATAAAGGGAAAATAAGAAATAAGAGTTAAAAGCTTACCTCATGAATTAAATTCTTTGCAGCAGAGCTGAGGACTACTCGATCACACCATGCTGGACAGCGTGTGGTAGTGTAGTGGCTTCCGCTCTCTGCATCCTCTTCGAATGGATATGAAGGGGGAAATGAAATTGGAAACTCGAATAAAATGCCATCAAAAGAATCTTTCTCGACATCATATTCTTTCAACTGAAATTAATTTTCAAAGGGTTAAAAAACAGTGAAATAAGCAGAAATGGAGTGAACCAACAAAATGAATGTCATATCTCAAAATGTTGTCAAAAACTTACCATTGTTAATTCAAATTAAGTCATCCACCTGATCAAAGTTCAGGTTTCATGATTCATTTTCTGAAAATAAGGAGTCAACTAAGCTTCTAGTTTTTTCAGATTTTTTTTGGTCTTACTTAAATGACGAAGAAGCCCTGTTTAGAAGATGCCATAAATGGCATCCATTGGAAATGATATTTTTGGCATGCTCTCCTGATGTAGCAAGGCAGGAGAAACAGTATTTGCTGATCGGCTGAACCAAGCTTCAGGCAACGCCATACAACATTTACTCAACTGTCCGCTTTTGATTAGCTTTTCTTTCCCTTAGAAATGATTCAATGAACTTTCCAAAAAAAAAATTTGGGGTTTTTTCACAAAATTTTAAGTAAAGAAACTATACTAGAGCCCTGCAAACATTATTTGTCACTGCTCCAATATGAGAAAAAAAAATTAAGATACCTGCAATTTTCAATGCCACTGACCCATTCTCACTAAGTAATAACATTGAAAATTCCCCTTACTTTCAATTTTTATCTCTATTGAGTTGTCATTTGAAAATTTCTAAGGTCAATGAATTCTCTTTTCCCTTGAAAATCATACCATTTTTAAGATATTGACCGTGGAAATAGCTGTTTTGAGTCAACCGATTACCAAATTAATGGTAAGACAGCAACTAATCGCAATAGAAAATATGTAATTCTACTTGATAACATTTTTTGGCAGTTTTCTAGATTGTGTGTTCATTTAGGTTAGATTTTCTTTATCTCTGGTGCAAACCTGATTGCTGGCACCAAAAGAAAAGCAACACTTGTAAACAGGGTAGATTTAAAAGTGCATAAAACAGACACCGCGGATTCTTCATTCTGAAGAGTATTTTAGACTATTTGATGTGCTCGACAAGAATTTTGGGTGATCCGACATTTAAAAGTCCTCTCAGTTGATAGTATCTTCCAGGGGTGCAGAAAGCGTTCGACAGCAGGTCAGAGGCCAGTTGTGGGAGAAATATGAGGGCATCCAAAAAGGGGAGGAAAATGTGAAGCAAGAAGGCATCGAGATTTTTATTTTTTCAATTTGAGTATTATTCCTTTGCAGGAATGCACTACTTCATGAAAGAAACCATTTAATGCACTACTTTTGAGAAGGAAACTGCTAAGCGTGTTATTTTTGTAAGAAAAATCTCTGCAGAGAACCATATAAACGACCTAAGTGCCTCCCTAAGGTAAATAAAATCCAGAAACCTAAATACCATTAGAGAGCTCTATTTAAGAGGAACATTTTAAAAGAAAGTTCATTGAAATCGGTTGAAATGCAGCGGAGTTATGCATTTTTATGAGTTTTCACTTCAAAAAATGGCAACGTCGCACACTGGCAGCCAAAGGTGAAAATACGGCCCGTGTTGGACACCTTACTGCTCTGTGTAATTATTTCAACGTTAATCGAACGTAAGGGACCCCTAGTTCACAAATGATTCAGTGATAAGATGCATTCACATTGCGCAAAAGCGCATGTGACCAACTTTGAGCGGTCATATCTCGGGAACTAAACGTTTCCCCGGGATGATCTTGTGCTCGTTAGAAAGGTGAGAATCTGAACTCTCATTTAAACTGGTTTTTGTTTAGATTCCGTCGATTCCACAATCGTGGTAGAATAAAAACAAAATTTTTGTGTCTATCAAAAACTGCTAAAACCGCGTAAGTGCCACTTAAAGCCAAGTAAACCCCAGAAAACTATTCACTACTAGAAAGCTCTATTTAAGAGGAGCATTTTAAAAAAAAAGTTCATTTAAATCGGTTGAGATGCAAGGGAGATATGAATTTTTAAAGGTTTCCACTTTAAAAAATGGCAACGTCGCAACCCGGCGCTTCTAAGCAAAACGGCAACCGGTTTTGGGCATCTCGGAAGCTACTGTATCACCCTAAGTGTTCAAAATTCGAAAATGCCTTGAGGCATTTTTGGCCGTTTTTTCACACACCTCTTTGATGGATTGAAAATGTTTTGAAGGAAAGAGTAAAAGCCTCAGATACAATAAATCTTGGCAATTATACAATGCTGAAAATTATTTATTTTCCTTTGCTAGAGAGAAACAGGACTTACCCATTCACCAGCATTTTCAATGAATATTTGCTGATGATTAGAATGAACAAATTCTTTTTTGCCTAAAGTTAGCACAACCTGAAATCAAACAAAGCACTAATTAATCAGGGTTCCATGTGTTATCAAAACATGACATGTGAAAATAAACAAAATTACTTGGCAATATCCGGTACATCATTAGTTCCGTTACTAATTTAGATTCCCCACCTGTGGAAGCACGGCACATATATCATCTCTCAATGATGTGAGTGATGAGGGGACGCACTCCCAGAGCAGTTACAACTCCGGCCACTAGTGGCAGTTTAATCCCTTGATTCCCTACAGCAAAATTGCGCATCACCAACTTGATGGGGAGTTGGTGACGGACTTTAAATACAGGCCGGGGGGCATGGGCTGGTCAACCAGCATAGAGAAAAAAAAGGAGGTGTTTGCATCTTGAGGTTTGTTTACCCTGTGACGTAGGTCGGTACAACCTGGCCAGCAAAATCCGGAATTCCAAGTATGAAAAACAGATCAAAATATCCAATTTTTTTGCTTAAATCAACTCATGATATAATTTCAAGCACTTTTTATAGGATGACTTTTTTCCATAAATTACACCATTTCCAAGAAAATCGATGATGAAAGTCGCTGTACCGACCTACATCATCAAAAACATTCCAAGATGCCCGAAATGCAAACACCTCCTTTTTTTTCTCTATGGTCAACCAGTGCAAATCAACCAGTCTAAAGAGTAATTACTACTTACTATCTCGGCTCAGACCCGAACACATCCCTGCCTTGACCTATATCCCCCTTGTGGCCTGGACCCGCATCCCTGATCACAGCCTGGACCAGTATAATCCCCCAGCGGCTTTGACTTGTATCCCCCTCTCTCGAGGCCTAGACCCACTATCTGTACGTAGCTTTGGCAGTTTCATCATATCAATATAGATACATTTGTGTTAGTAACCCTTGACTTGTCGTCACTCAATATTTAACAGATCACCCCCCTTCACCCCACCCCCCTGAATCTTTCTGGAGTGTTTCCAAAGTTCATAAAAATGATTACTTTTGAGATATGGTCAAACTTCACTAAGTTGGAATGCATCAGGACCAAGGGTTCATTTCGACTTAGTAGGGTTGTCGAGTTAAACGGGCAGCAAAACAAAAAAACGGGACCAAGGCCATTATTATTGAGATAGCTGGGTTTCCAACTTGGTGAGGTTTGACTGTAAATCCATTTTATGCCTATCTTCATAGTGTAAATTGAGTTACCTAGGATTTCAACCGATTTAAGATTATTACTTTAAAATACAATTCATGGTGCTCTAATAATTCCAAGCCACAGTGACTGGTGACAAGCTAAAAGAGGACACCACTTAGGATATGAGCCTAGTGCCACCACCAATGCATTGCTGCTGTTAGAACAAGGAAGTCATGACAAAACTACGAACTTGGCAATTTTCCTCTGATAGAATGTTGTATATGGTGTCCCTGAATTAGACAGTCATACTGCAGGAGCGAATTCTATAGGTCGAAATAAGACTTTTTCTCTCAGTAAAGTTTTCTCCACAAGTGCCCCTGGTGAAAGCTACGGTCCTATAAAATTTTTGTGGCAATCATTGTTTTCTCTGAGCTCGGAAAAATGGCTATCTGTCAGAATTTTTAGGGATGAATTCATCTGCGACCTAAAACATTTTGAAATATCAATTTAAAGGGGAGTTTCAGGGAGTTTTGGATATTTTGGGAGAAAAAAATTTGTTTTTCGGTAGATAAAGGTGCTAATTTCAGAGCACCACTGGGTCAGGCATTAGAAAATTTCTGAAAATGGCCCTTGCCACTTTCCTTCTTTCGAGATTTTGATATTTTTGCGGTCATTGATGAATTCACTAATAAAAATTCTGATTTGCCATTTTTCATGAGTTTTGGTTCATAATGCGTGTAAAATTGCAGAAAAACGATGATTTGACATTTTTTTGAGGGGGAAGGGGGCTCCTACTAGGGGCAATTTCGGCAAAACTTTACGAAAGAAAAAATTCTCACTTTGATTCAAAGCACATGCTACTGCAGTGAGACTTTTTAACCCTGAGACACACAACATAGAGGGAAATCAAAGCAATTCCCTTCAAAATAGCTCCATCTTCACCGGTGGCGAAGTGTGAGTGATCGATCATTGATATTTCCCCATTTAAAACTATTGTAAAGAATCAATTATTAAGGAGTTCATTGCAAACATTCTGTAAATGGATCCTTTTCTATAGGTTTAGATGGCAGATAAATCAATATATCGAAAAGCACGCCACTGATCTTCACTATCTAACCCTCTCATTTTAATTTACAATTCAAATTGAATAGATTTAGAGGGTTACAATACCACAAAGTGACTAAACTACAAAAAATCAATATAACAAACCTCTTCTCCATCCTTTCTGTACAGCAACTTTTGAACGCTATTACTATTAGGACTTTGAACTTGTACAGGATTTAAACCATCAACTAACCTCTAAGAGAAGAATGAAATGAATTAATATACATGAATACAGAAAAAACAAAAATATATTAAAAAATAATTGTGTGATGGCCAATGTTGCCCGTGTCAGCATTGTCATAAAAAGCCAGCCAATGGTCCTCTTGGCTTGCCAAAGTCCACATTGTCCAGTGAGCACAGTCGAGTTGACATGTTCCTATTGCGATTGTACATAATATGTAGATGAAATAATGATAGTGATAGATATAATCCTGCATTATAATTTGTTGATACCAGAACTTCCTGAGATGATTGATACTTGAGCTTTGTTGTCATCAGTATCTCTTGAGTTATCAACCTGTTTTGTAGAATTTTTCGCTAACCTCATTCTTTAAATAATATTGTTGATAACTTTGAACAGCAACCGTTCTGATTTTTAAGCCTGAAGAGATTTACCAGCTGAATACTGCTGCATACGAAGTTGGATTTATTTATTGGATAAATAATTATGTCATTTTATTGAAATTATTTAAAAGTATGAAAAAAGTCACACTTTTTGACTCTTCTTGCCAATCAATACTTATTTGCCTTATTCAAATTTAAAATTTTATTGTTTCACTTACTTCAATTACAGCTTGAGTATTTGTTCTAAAATTGAAATCACCAAAGAGAAAAAATGGAACGGATCCGTGGTTGTCACTTTGAAACCTATAAAATAAAAAAAATATTTGCTTTGAATTTTGAAAAAACAAAAGGGAAGATTCGAAATCTACACATTAATAACAAATAAAGATCCCTGAGGAGAAAGGGTAAACCGATTGAGCATAATTTTAACACCTTAAAATGAAATGGAGTTAATTGACATTTGAAGCTTTCCAAGTGTGTGATGGAAAATTTGTTTCTCATTATTTTTCTGAAGTTTCAACAACAACATAATGGGCCGTTGTTGCGTTTTTTTAAAAAAAATTTTATTTAATCATTTCCATTGTTTTTCTTCAAAATTTTGGCTCACACTCAGCAATTTTTCAGCTTGACCTTCAACGCTCGCAAAGATGTGAGTCAAAGTTGAATAATCAATGGTTGGTTGATCAGCAGAAAACAGAAAAGCGCTGTAAAATCGGTATTTGTGAATATAAGAGAATAAGAATGATAATTACCTGTCTAAAGTGTATTCCAAAGCTCTTTGTCTTGTGACAGAATATATGGAGGGTGACTGGAATAAAAAACAATCAGAGATAAAAGATATGGTAGCTGTAGAGGGCATTGTGGGCTTGGAATTATGGATTACTCGGGAGTATGCCCTCTGAGTGCTCCAATTTGCACTGCAATATCACACTTTCATTTACTTTAGAATGATAAGAAACAATCAAAAGGAGGAATTCAAATGATTCTGTAATTAATATCTATGTACTCTTTAAAGTGGTAACATGCTCATTTTGATTTGAGCAGTATAAAATAATCACTAATTAGTGATACTTAACTTAAAACGGAAACTGCTTGAAAGAATAGATACAGGAACAAAAGACAGAGACCTGCACCCACACCCATTTTCCGCATTCTCTCAACATATATGTAGCAGAGGCACTCTAATGCATTATTTTTCATTAGAGATGTACAACATTTTTCAGCCGTTTCGTGAGTTGCTGGAAATATTGATGACCCTTAAAAGTCCCTCCAAGAAAGCAGTATTAAACTCAGTAGCCCCATAACAGTTTTATTTTCAGTAAATTCTCTAACAGTTTTCTAATTTTTAAGTTGTTTCTTAAACGAATATTCAGTATAAATCAAATGCATCAGTCATTATAACTGAAAAATTGAGCTCGGTTAAAAATCAGCAGAAGAATCTTTTAGAAAATACTTACCGTTTCCATTGCAATGAAATTTGATGCATCATGGAAGAGGTGGATATTAACTAAATCGAATACTGAGCCATTTAAGTTCCAGCGTGTTCGTAAAAATCCTTTTCTAGACCATTTGCACTATAAAAAAAGGATCACAACAAGGAAATTAGAGTAAAATATTCAAACTAAAATTTTCTGCAGAGATAATGAAACCTGAAAAATTTTTGTGAGTCGTGCGAATTGAAACACAATTCTGTGACCAGCGCAACCGACCCATTGATCACTGGACACTCTTTTCATACAATATTCCTTTTTAGAGATGACAGGTTTTAAAGAGCACCTCTGATTGACTATACTTCCATTCATTATGCTATACTTCATTATGGCAGATATCTAAGTATGAAGCACTGCGATTCTGACAATAGGTAAATACATCAAGTTAAAAAGGGCATAAACGCAATTGTAGACCTATGATTAATGCAAATGAAATTTATATTCTTACCTCTGGAAAGAGATCTTGTGGAAATTTCGATTTTTCTTTAATTGGTACATCTTCTATACTGCCAGAGTAAACTTCTTTCCCAAAAACAGTACAGAAGTTCATTTCTGAAAATAGAAAAACATTACATTAAAAACTAAAAATAACAGTGGGCTAGATGCCTTGGTCACAAAGTGGCATTTTGATGGATTAAGCTTATAGAGTAGCGAAAAATAAAAAGATCTATACTAATGCCCAGTTACTATACCCAATATTGACAGAAATATCGCCCTTTGATAAACAGGGTGTATGATGTTATTCACCATGGTCAAGAGTACACACCATTGTTTCCTTAACCTTTGATTCATCAATTAGTGATACAAACATTTGCATTGGTTACTCAATTGAAATACAAAAGAAATCATGGTATTCACAACCACCATGGATGACGTCACACACCGTGTTTTTTGAGAGACAGTATCTCTATTAGTACCGGACATGAAAACTTGATGCTAAGACTGATCTTATTACTTTGTGCTGATACATGATCTGAAATAATCAAAATACGATTCTGTAGCCAGCGCAAACTGAGTTTTATAAAATAGCAACTTTAATGGACAAAGTGACACCAAATTCTAAATTTTAAAGCAGTTTGCTAAAGCATTCAAATTCAATGAAAGAATGGAGAGAAAACTCACCTTTAAAGTCCCAAATGAGCAAATCTTCTATGGATTCATGAATGAAATAAAAATTCCCCAGGGCCTAAACAAGAGAGAGAAAAATATGTAAGTTCAGACCATTTAATGCAGCTTATATTATTTAAGGGCAGCAAACAAACATACATAGACAAGCATACATTTCAAGAGCTAAGTAACAATACCGCCTGACTGACAATTTTGGCGAAAATGAGTTAGCCGCTTTACCGCATTCTTCAGTATTAAATAAGCACGCTGATGTTTTTGGTTTTTTCCAATTTTGCACATGAGCGCAGTAAATATGCTGTAAATAATTGAAAAAATTGCAAATCTGACCACAGAATTACACAAATGGAGAAGTTTCTCCTTTGTCCTGCAAAATTGTCGATTTACAAATAAACAGTATTGTTTCTTAGCCATTGATTTGTACCTTTATAAATGCAAAGAAGAAATTGACTTGGGTGTTTGTGATGATTTTCAATTCTGAAGTTACATTATTCACTTAGCTTGAAATTAGAAAAATTACCTGGGTTTTACAGAACAATATTTTTTACTTTTTGATTATTCTTTCAGTAAACACATCAGTCAATATAACTTATTTTTACTATAATAAATGTAAAATTCTTACTAACTATTAAATTGATATTAATCTATCTAATGACACTGTTATTTTGATAAAAAATTCAAGTTAGTTTGGCTGACAGACTCTTTGAAATTTGATGATAATTATCAACAAACCAGTAGGTTGTTATTGGATATTCACACTCACTACAGTGATAAACTATTTTCCCCTCTGTTTAAGCATACCCACTGTCTTCCCTGCTTTCCCTTAAATACGTCATTTCCGGCATCTCATGACTTGAATGGAATCAAAAAATTACATATTATGTAAAATATCATAAAATGTCCAAAAAGAGGGATTCATAAAATATTTGAGCTCAATGTACCCCTCCCCATTCCCTTAAAAAATTGTTAATTCTTGTAATTTGTCCAATTTTTGGGCTGACCTTGATAATCAAGTGGAATTTGCCTAAACAACGAAATTACAACGCATAGATGAGCCTCTAGTGGCTGCGGTTTATGATGTAAGCCTAAGTGTCAAAAAACCATGCGTCTTCGTCCGTGGATATCAACAGTGAGAAAGCCCTCCAAAAACACTTAGTTACTCATCATTTAAATACAAAGATGCTATGGTGTTTTCTGCTTTATTCTCATTAATCATTAATACACACAATCTGTTAAGAGTGCAATCAATCTACTTTCAAGCAACAAAAATTGTGTTATGCTTCAAACAATGTGAACACAAAAATAGTTGCAGAAAATTTTTTTTGTCATAAAATATTATCGGATATGGATTGAAATTTTAAAATTAATGAACTGCAAAACAATTTTTCTAGGTTTGACACTAAGTAATAGCTTTCCATTAAAATAGGTCAGACATAACTTCTCACACTTATTACCCATCATACTTGCAAAATAGTAGATGCAAGCTGCAGTAATCTGCTTTCAAAGGAAAATGAAGGGGTTGCTTAGAAAGCAAATCAAAACATCAACTTATGCTTACCGTGAAATTTTCAGCTTTAGAGAAATCTTCATCTAAGAAAACTCTAACTTTGTCAAACAATCTGAGCTCTTCACTATCTATTAGTAACCTGAGAAAAATGAAAATCAAAGATCACCCGCTTAATAAATAGACAAGGGTTCTAATATAAAATGAAATCCATTTGAGACCATTTTTTTCTTAAAAGTTCATTATCTTAATGAAGCAATACTGATATTAAATAAGTAATAGTCATTACGCGTAAACAAACATTTAGGGACAAATGGTGGCAATAGACCTCAAAAAACCACTTAGAATAAAAAATTAAGATGAGAAGAAATGCTGCATTTAAAAAAAAACAAGAGCTGCCTCACACATCAACAAAATAAAGAAAGTTGGTAAGTAGAAGACATCATTAAGCATACTGGATTTGGATTTTTTTAAACCAATAGTTAAAATTGCTTACTTAGTGCTTGGTTAAATATATGAAAATAATATGTAAAATAATTTTGGGATTTTTAGTTTTTCAGCAAGAATTTGAGCAATGTGGCAAAATTTTAGCAAGAATTTGGCGGTTTTCAGCGAGAATTTTAGGATTTTTAGCCAAAATTTGGGTCATTATAAATCACCAGAAAATGGGGTCTCTATTTTAATCGCCCAATACTTGGCGACCCACTCCTACAAAATAACTCATCTTCCACTCAATTATTATCCAATTGAATTCATAATGTTATAATGTTAGAGGAGGGTATCAGAAATATGTAATAAAATGGGTTTATGCAAAAAGGGCACTTCCTCGGATATGCTCTTTCTGCACCCAATGCCTCAAATTAAGGTGCTAAAAAACTGAAATGTCTTTTAGGAGACTCAGATTAAAGTCAAACAAGCCAGACTGAATGATGATTTGAATTTCCTCCCTGGATATTTACAAAAGCTGTTCTCACTTGACAAATTCTTCCACCGGCTGCGTGCAGTGTTCATAATTTTTCCCTCCAACCTCCTGACAGTGAAGCGCAATAAACTTAGGATTTAACTTTGAAACAGTCTGAAAAATATAAGCACACAAATTAAGACCCTTAAAGTAAGAAAACTTTAAAACAAAGTCAAAACTGAAGAATAAACCTACAACATACTCCTTCTTCTAATAAGTAAAATTGTGATTAACTTTTAGTAAATAAATTATCTTGTTACATTTTAAAAGAGTCCTTAAAGTGAGACAATATTGTGATTGTGAGAGATATTAAACTCCAGTTGAACAAAATTTTATAATCAAGAAGCAAATGGGGGAGATGGAGAATTGTTGCCTAGGTGCTACGGGTGGAAAGAATTTGGTTTATAGGATAGGCATGATAGGACAGTAGGAATGGTAGGTAGGAACTGAATGGGATTAGCCCTTGAGGGTCATTTAAAGCCCCCCTAGTTTCTTTTTTGATATGAAATTGATGGAAAACATTCATTAAGTTCCAGTTTGACTTTCTTAAGACTGTTCTTGTTCATCAACCATAAAGCTAAATTAACCTCTATAAAACAGTAATAATCCATCAGATTCTGAGGGACGATGGCTTGAGTTTGGTAACATTTTTTACACGTCTTTTGGATACACTTATAAGTGACTTTTTACAATAGTTTGTGCTACCTGGGGAACCTCTATGATCTCCAAATTGTGCTTCGAGAAGAGCCTCGAGTCAATATAAGCTTATAATTACAGGCTAAAAGAGGTACTTAACTTACCGAGAGAAACTCTTCAGTCCAAATTTTCAGCATAACAGTTGGCTATTGGAGCACAAAGAAAAAAAAAACACATTAGAAAAATCAATTTTGACCGACTAAAGTACAAAAACTAGGTGAAATAAAAGATCTAATACCTGAAGGGACAAAAATATGAATTAATTCTTTAATGGGGATGTATAGTGGATTTACAAAATTAGAGGGATAAAAGACAAAAAAAAAAAAAAATAATAAAAAATAAGAACATTGAAAAAGCATTTGGGAAATCTGAGGATGCTTAAAATATAGCAGTACAATTGAGTAAGGTGATTCCTATTTATAAGTAGACAAACATTAAGGTATCAAACTGACTGGAGTAAAATACTGCGTACCTCTTGCGCTTTTTACAATTGATGGGGAGAAACAGTGTTGAAGTTACTTGCAAGTTTCAATTTGTAAAAAGTTCAGGTGAAACCTTTAAATTTAGACAAAATTCTGCTGAGCACATGGTTTTCTTTCAATTAGTTAAATCCAGTAGTAATGATGCGTTTGGATACTTTGTGGTTACAAAATAAATTCTTCAGAAACAGACAGTTGGAATTAGCTTTGACACTGACCTCTGTATTTTGCAACAAGTCAAAAGGTGAACCAGTACTTTACAAAAACCAGTTTGAAAACTCAATGCTCATTCACTTCAAATGAAGAATCATCGAAATACTGTACCTGGTGTCTGGGTTTAAACTCAAAATACACTGCACCTTGGTCAAATATTTAATCAGTACGTCTTTTTCCTACATCAGAAAGTCATATGACCAGATACCTGTATGAGAGGTAGCAGAACTTGCAGCAGATAAAAAGACCGCCGCTAAGTATTGACTGTCATGTGCAGCGGACAATTTGACACATTTGCGCAAAGAAACGGCATTGCCTCCAGTCAGTCCATGAACTCAACTGCAAAATCACAGTGCCATTGCCTACGAATCGGAGGTGAAGTAAGTACTGCCAACATATTTGCTGCAAGTTCTAAATATGATTCAAATTGCTGACATGTGTTCAGTCCCTACTAGTATGAAAAATGTAGAGACATTATTTTGATGATGTAATGATTGGTACTTTGCAAAATTTCAATGGAGCAGCACCTCAAAATTGAAAATTCCCCAACTTTTGTTTGTGCAATCTCAGATTGAGTGGGTGTTTAACCACTACATAAGAACTAAAATACTACATAGAGATACTTACAACGAGAAGTAAATTAGGGTTCAAGAGACCATTACAGAGTTTAAAAGCAGATCAAAAGTTACCAAGTTACAGTGTAAATACTCTGTGTAGTGCAGTCATAATCTAGCCACATTACGTACTTTGGCTGATCGTACGATAAACGAATTTGTATCTAAATGAAAAGTTGTTAGAAAGAACTTAGATTTACTTAGCAGACAATCAGACAGTACCTTAGGAAGTTCACCTTCCTATGGGCCAATTGTTAAAACTATTCTTTGCTGTGTTTGCAAGATAGAACATGACAAAGCCCTATTTAAGCCGTGTAATAAATTGATTTTTGATGTCATGCTGAGATAGGATCCACAATCAGCCCACTAATACAGATGTGTTAATTTGGTTAACCTCTATTGAATCGTCGGTAACAAGGATTAGGAATGAAGTAGATGTCAACTTACATTTTCAAATATTGAACCAACGTTCGCAGTGATGAACATGACAGGTGTATTACTATCCATTCTTGATTGACTAGACGAACAAATTACAGGTAAACATAGAAAAAGAACTGGGGATGCGAATACTTTTAGACGACAGGGAGTGAATTAAAAGAAGCTGTCATTGCGAGGAACAAATCTAATGCTGTAAAAAGTATTCTGGGCCGGATCTTTGCCATGCAAATTATGCAGGCAATTATTCCAGAGCTGTAGAGGGTACATCAGCGATGAGATGTTCCAAGTGAAACACAATTACAGGGATAGGGCAAGGGACAGCAGCCACAACAGCGAATGTCAACATTCGAAGTGTCAGTTGTCAGTTCGCTCCATGGTTATCACTTCATTACTAAGGTTCCAATATGTGTTTGTGTGTGTAAGCTGTTCCGTGAGTGTAGCTGTGGAGAGTGAATATGGTGAATATGTTTGTGTGCACTGTGCGGGCTGCGCGAATCTTACAGCTTTCAAAACAATGTTGCCAACTGCTCAAAATATATCTGAATTTCACTTAAGACAGAAAGTGAGTTGCGACGCAGCTCAAACGATGTACAGTCTTCTGGTGTTAAAAATTTTTCAAACTTGTTTACTTGTTATGCTTATTTCTAGCTATCTTTGTCGCGGCAACGGCGCAAAACAATATTTCACTAAACATTGAAACCAAAAATGAACTTCTCCTTGATTCACTTGGCTACATCGCACACAATTAACCACTCCCACTGTCAACTGACGTCAATACCTCAGCCTCAGCGAGACTTTGAAGTTTGGACTGCTATTCTAACAGAGAAATTCAAATTATTCTCATTGCGTGTGCTGTGAGACCGTTGCATATCTCATCTTGCTCACTCGTCGGCCTATATGCCGTTCAGATCCACCCTTCTACACGGCAGGGCATCTTATTTTGCTGTCGCGTTATTTTTCAACAAGGAGACATAACTAGAATTTGTGAACACACATTGAAAGCACATTTTATTGACTCGAATTTTCCTGTCTCAGTCGATACTCAATGGTCGACAGAACGCCTTCTAGAAGGGAGAGACAGAGCAGAGCTGTCAGCGAGTTCGAGCTGATAGGTTGAGCAAAAAGTAATTATACCTAATCGGCTTGAAGGAAGCAGATACGCTCAATTTGGATAAATAACAGACGCGAACGCCGTGAATACCTTCTGCGATGGACAAGAATCCAAAAAAGTCTCAGCAATTCTGACGGCTGCATCCACATACCTACATGTGTCCGAGTAGATCTTCTTTTTTGGGCATTCGCTTAATCCATGCCACATTCAAGCTGTGAATTTAATTAGCTACTTCCGAAGGTGAAGCGTAAGTTGTTCGGGCAGTGTTTCGGAAAAGCATTTTAAAAAACGCGATGCCGTGGAGATTCAATCGCGCACCGTGGGGGCTGGGGCTGGGGTGGGGCGCCGAACGAAATCATCACCAAAAACATTCCTTGTAAAGATGAATCGCCAAACTAACATTCGTCGCCCTAAATGCAGCGATATCCCTTAAAATAGACGCCAAGTAAATTTCATTAATATTAACTTAAAGTATCTCCTCCCTTTAACATTATTATTGGGAAAACACAAAACAGACAAAAAAAAAAGATTTTTATAAAAAACTCGATACAAATTTATCAGTTTTTCTGTAGTGCAATGGCACATAAAAACTGATTTTTTAAATTATTTATTTGGTCTATATTTTGCGCTTCACCGGTAGGTAATAATTTTAAAGGGAGGAGAAACTTTAACTTAATATTAATGAAATCAATATTAATAAAATATCTTGATACTAATAAAACACATTCGAAAAAATGTTTCTAATGTGTTCCATCATTACATATTTTCATATTCTGTTACAATACATAAATGATGTTGGCAACAGAAATTGTTCTTGCGCGCAACTCGCACCAGACGCGTCAATTCAAACTTCGCGCCACTCAAGTTCCCACCAGTACTAAAGGGACTCTAACCAACCAGTACGAGCAGTACAAGTATTTCTGAAAATATCATCTTGCTGCGCATTGTGCGCATTGCGCATGCTTAAATGTTTTTCATTTTATTAGTATGTTTTATTTTGAATTGCTTTGTTTTTCTTTTGCATTTTGCATATGCAAGGAACAAAAATTCAGGAGCGAAAATTTGCAGAGATCAGCTGTGGCGGTGGTTAAAAAAGTGATTTGTTTGCGGAAAAAGTTTAAGTGATTTGTGATTTATTGTTCGCAGTCACACATGTACTAAATACAGTTTGGATCTACCCATTCTCTTCCTGAGTCAAGGAGAGCATGGCAACATTTGTGGTCTAATTTCAGTTTGAGTTTTCAGTTTCAGTGGAGAAGTGGCTTCGGCAAACGGCAGACGTTCGCAACTTGTTCCTCCGTAGGATCGGTCGTGTTTACGATTAACAATCTCCGCTCGGCACACGGCTTGTTTTTTCCAGTTTCTCATGAAACATGGGCTTGTAAATATTTTAGCTGTGGCAACAGTCATGCGGATCTCTGTGTGTTCCCTTTAGTGCTTCAATTAGATTCTGAATGAGTTAAGTACAATGCTGCCGTTTAGTAAGTTTGTCATTGTCTCTGCAGTGGTCTTCATTGCGTACATTGCTGGGCTGTATCGGTTTCTCACTCATTTTGATGAAAACAAATGCGGTATGACCTACATGTATGGATACCCAACGTTTGTTGTAAGTACCTTTTGCTCCGACATTTGCATGATTTTTCAGGATGTACCATAGCAGTGCTGCGCTGTAATTCATTTCATAAGATTCATTTTAATGAATGGCATTGAATTAAAATTTCATTTTAATGAATGGCATGAATGGCAAAACATTTTCCCCAACCAGAATGCCTGCTCTAGCTTTGAGCAAAGATTTTGTAACAATGTTAATCTTGCTTCTTATTACTCAAGGAGAGAAGACGTTATCAGCATACTAAAACCGGATATGTTGCTAAACTCACCTATAAGCTCTACTCTTTTACCCTGCAACACCACTCGCCAGTCTCCTCACTAGACCTTTAACCTAGAGAGCTTAAAGACTTGGGGAGCAGACTGGTGAGTGACATCGCTGGTGAATGGTGGTGAGGTCACCAGCAAGTTGAGAATCGCGTGTCAAGTATACTTGCTCAATTTGATTTTTCACATAGAATCAGCATACATTTTTGACCCATCAGAAGAGTTATGAAGAGTTAGCCCTAATTTCTGCACCTACTTGTTTTCTTTTCAAGCTACAATTTTATTATTTACCTACATGAGGATTTAAAAACAACTTTTTAGCCATTAATTGATTTCAGTTCACAGATTCTCTGTGATCCGTTCTGTGTCACATTCCCAGATCCGCTGTAATATGAGCCCAAGATCTGTTGGGCACTTGGGTTTCCACATTTATTTTGAGTGCTGTTTTGTTAGCTGTCATCTCTTGAATTACTTTTTTGATAAAAAAACTGCCTCCTCTTTTGATTAAGTACTAGAGGACAGTTCTCATCCTCAAATGACAATTCTTGAATATCACAAATAACCCGAAAACTTCGTTTTTTCTGTATTAAAATTAATAAGCAGGGAGTTTGCCAAATCTTAAATAAAAATTTAGAGCTTTCTAATTTGCACTGATCTGTGGTGCTGCAAAGTTTTCTTAAAGTCCCTCAACAGAGGAAATAACAAGAAAGGCCTTTATTTAATATCAGGCAAACTTTTGCCAGTGTATTTGGCCCATTTTTTTGACCAGACTGGCAGGGTTGCAAACCAAAGGAGGAAATTGCCCTGCTGAAATCAAGAACTAAGTTCAGTTGCCCAATGAGTTTTGGCCAAGGTTTGCATCAATGGAGGGTTGACCGCACGTTATGGGTCGAGAATTTTGGATGTGGTTGTCATTGTTGCCAGTCTGAAAACCAAATGTTGTAAGTAGGCACACCATGGGCTGGAAGGAATTTCATTTTTTCGCGAAGGAGGTTGGCAGTAAACTGTAAACTTCAACCAAATTCATCTGCAAAAATTCGCCCATTATCATTGATTTTTCACCATGTGATGACGAGTATTCTCGAAAAATTTCAAGCAATATTGCTGAATGGTTCATCTTCAAGGCTGCAGCAAAAGCAGTTCCAGGGAGACCTTTTTCTTAGTCGACAGCCATTGCTCAACATCCAGATTGGTATCCAATCCATTTGAGTAGTTCCAAAAAACTTAGAATTGCTGAGTTCAGGTCCCAGTGGCGTAGACAAAGGGGGGGGGGGAAGGTTTCCAGGGGCCTGGACCCCCCTCCCCAGCCCTTAGCCTCGTTAATTGTACCTTTGTTTTGACTTTTGGAGGGCAGACATAAAAAATTATCAGGGACGCACACAAAATGATGTAAATGACCCCCCCCCCCCCCCCCCTTTAAAGAATTCCTAGCTACGCCACTATCCGGTCCCAATCAAATCGCACGCGCAAAATTCAGGCATCGGACTGATGACCTTAACATTTAAGCCACATTCAGCTTCCATATCCAACGAGTGATTCCGGTCCCAGACTTTGACTGAGTAAGACAGCTGAGTACCACTAGACTTCACATACTCTTCAAAGAATAGATGCGTTTCAAGAGTACCTACCTGTCACGTCCCACGTGCAAGAAAAAATTCCTTGCTACTTACTATCAGGGATCCTTAAAATTTGGCAATACTGTATTCACGGATTCCGGTGTGGAAAACCAGGAAATTCAGAGAAATTGCGGGGAAAGCGTGGGACTATCGCAAGTAGCACACTGGCACTGGCCTAGCAACTTTAACCGATATGACTTTGAGAGATGGAGCTTGAATTAATTTTCTAGAGATTTTTTCCATGATTCGAATTTCTAGAATAGGAAGGTACGATCGTCCGAAATTCAGCAAAAGGCAGCGCATGATTAAAAGAAAAATCATCGTGGGAGTTTTACTCAGAGGTCAGGGAAAGTCAGAAAAGTTCGCAATTTTTTTTCTTTTGATCTTTATTGTAGTAAAGTATTCCTATACTTAATGTGCTTTTGCTATACCCATCTTTCATTCATTGACATGGAGGGGGGGGGGGATTTGCTGTGAGCATGGGTGGTAATTAGACAGATTCAACCAGAATGAGCATAACTGCTCGTGACCTTGACAGAGAAGTGAACTGCTTTCAGCTCTCAGAATGTCTAAATTTAAGATTATGAAGGAAATCTTCACACAATTTCACGTTTTAGTGTCAGGCACTTACTTAGTTTTCTGTCAGGGAAAAAAAATGACAATACTTCCGCTCTCTACCCTAGGGGACTTAGAAAGTAAAAAACATCCGAGGGAATCAGGTATAACTTTTGATGTAGTTAGGTTGATTCCCGTTGAATTGTTCTAATTGACCCTGGCGAAGACCCTGCTGGGTCGAGTTTTCCGAAGTTGGGCCAAACAAATGGAGCTTGAAACGTGAAGAGTCCGACAACGGCGCTTCATTCCCGAGCGAGACCCACAGAGGAACCTCCACGTCAGATATTATTTTCCGGCCGAGGTTGGGCGTTGGGGAGGATGCGGTCCGATGCCAAGATCAAGATCGAGTTCAAGCCCAGAGAACGGGGACGTAAAAGTAAAAGCTCAAGTCTGGCTGAAGTATACTTCTTTGAGTCATAGTTCGGCATAAAACGTACGTTCTCGTACAAAGTACACCTTGCATAGCCAGTGCATGGTGTGCTAGGTAGTCTAGGGGCCACCAAGTCACTTTCGCGTGCCTCTCTGAAACTTTCAGGGTCCCTTCTAGGGTCCCTGGGACACCTTTCTCCAGCAATCAAAATGTCAGTAACCTGAGACAGCATATTGAAAGTGGCCGCCATGTCCAAAATCAGAGGGTTCGGTGCGCTCAAAAATCCACGATTTACCAAACAAATTTCACAGCTAGACACGCAAAATTGTCGAAGGACCAAAAACGTTCTACACAATATTTTACACAAGACTTTATCAAGTTTGGACCTCTGAGCACCTTAATTTTGAGAAAAATCCACTTTTTTCCAAAAATTTTGAAAAATTTACATGAGCGTGCTATAACCCATTAACCCCAGTGACTCTAGTGCTTCAACTGAGTGCCAAAACACTCTTTTCATACCTTCTACTTACATAACATAATCTGTCAAGTACAAACCTGTAAAGCTTTGCCGCTCCCCTGACATGCCACTATAGTAGGGCCCACGAACGATGATCCCTGAAAAATCGGGCGAATAAACGCACGGACCATGTAAATGACAACGCTGCAAGGCCGAGCACGCACATCGACGAGACCGGGTATTGTGAACGCGAAAAGCTATTGTATGCGAACTGCTGCTATTCTACCCCTATCTTCAGGTCAAAATTCTTCATAGGAAGCCCTTTCGTAAAATATCAATTTTTTTTTACTTTTGCCCCAATATCTTCGTCCATTACATGGTTGGATTGCTCGTGAAATTCTGAGCTAAATCATATATAATTGTAGTATACAATTTTTATTTTTTCCTTCTTTTTCCTTTTTGAAGCGAAGTCCAATCCTCCTCCCTCCTAATGTATATCCTCCTAATATATATTAATATATAATTCCGTAAGCCCGATTTCTGTTTCGAAATTGCGCCGCGACCGTCGTGCCGATCCGGGCGTCGGAGGTGCCGGCGCGCGGCGGGACCGTCCCGGTCCCGCGGGGTCGGGAAAAATACGGGGATCGCGCGTCGGGCCCCGCGCCCCTCGCGCCCTCCGAAAGATAGCTTATCCCGTTCGTCCCGCTGGGAGATGCGCGGTTTTTCGTTTTCCCCGTGCTGTACGTTCTCGGTCAGCTGATGACTCGGCTGCCCGAGGCGTTCGTCGTCATGGATATTCGTCGTTTATGAAGAATTCCGATATTTTCGTACAGTGCGCGTCGTCTTTTGAATTGTGTTAATATTTGTCGTGTATGAAGAATCCCGAATTTTTAGCAAAGTGCGCGTATTCGTTTTAATATTGGGAATGGATCGGAGTCGAAAACGTGGGCGTCCGACGAAGCGTGGCAATGTTTCTCGCAATTTATCCGCGCGACGCAAAGTGCGGCATGATGGCTATCTCAGTGAGATGGATAATGTACGACGTAGGGGTGAACAGGGAAATAACCTCAATCTATTTCGGCAGAGCACTAATAATTTTATCGAAAATGATTATCATCACCATATATAATTCCGTAAGCCTTTTCTTTGCGTCAAAATTCAGCGCGAACCGCCGGGCCGATCCGTGCGCGGGTGGTACCGGCTCGACCGTCCCGGTCCCCCGACGGCGGGAAAAATATAGGGATCGGCCGGCGTGCCCGGCCCCCCTCGCCCCTCGGGAAAAACGGTTGTCCCGTTGGTCCCGTCAGGAGATGCGCGGTTTTTCTTTTTTCCCGTCCTATTTTTCTTCGGTCTGATGACACGGCTGCCCGGTTCGTTCGTTTCCCTGGAAATGGCCGTGGATGATGCATTTACCTACTACGGAAGCGTAGTGCACCCGTCGACCGTCGCTGTCTCGCACTTTTTTTGTCTTCAGTCATGGAGAATCCGTGTTCAAATCGTGGGCGTCCTGCGAGGCATTGACATGTTTTTCGCAACCCCTCCTTGCGGCGCATCGAGCGGCGTGGCGAAATGCGACTGGGGCGTGATTTACCGTATTTGTTTCGACGGAGCATTTAAGATGTTAATGAAAGAGATTCCTATAAATTTAATATATTGAGATATATTAATACTGAAGCTTAATATTAAAGAGATGAATTAAGAACGGGAAGTTTGAAACACCGCAATGGAGATACGTGGTTTCGCACTTCAGTCGGTGCGATACGGACATCCATCAAGTTTAAAAAAATGCATCAAGTCCGCGTCACCGCCGACCAACGCGTTTGTCGATCGAACCAACTACAAGTATTATGCGTAGGAGGTCAAAACGCCTTCAATTTTTTGAACGCAATACGGACATCCGTCGAGGTTGTATAGTTGTATCAAGGCGCCGTAGCGAACGCGTCCCATTGTTTATCGTTACAGACGAATATAAGTTGAGAGAGGCCAGTCATAATGCCTTCAATTTTATACGTACATATTTTTGGGCAAAATGAGGGACGATGGTTTCTCCTCAAGGCGGATAAAGAATGGTGATCGCATTTCGTACCCTCTGGACGTCACACGGTATCGGGTACATCGGGTACATGGGCTGGCCGAGGCCGGGGGGGCCGACTCAACCTGGGATTGCACGGCATAACCCGTACCCTCCTGACGTCACAACGCTTCAAGATGGCAGCCAAAATCGAAATGCGACCACCATTCTTTATCCGCCTTGGTTTCTCCTTTTGCGACGTTGCAGACTTCCTTTGAAATTTTATTTTTCTTTCAAGAAACTGGTCAACATAAAACTTAAATTATCCATGATTTTTCGTATTCGATAGCAGAAGATTTGGTCCAAAATTATATGAGCTTTGGAAGCAGACAGAGATGTAAAAGCCATACAACTGTTGTACCTCAATATGTTGGTCATGAAAATGGTTTTGGAGAAGATGTCGCGAAGTTGGTCATTGATTCCAGGCTCGGCAAGTTTGAGAAGACCACTATTACAACATCTGTTAAAATGGCCGTTCACCTCCTTTTTTTTGAAATGCAAGGCATCGCAATACTGGCACTTCACATTTAAAAGTCCGAAATTATTTTCCGGAATAATTTAATTTTTCCAGATTATAAATTTAAATTGTTACTAAATGATGATAAAATCAAAATTCCAATTTCAATTTCCAAAATTTCAGAGCATGTTATATCTTCTTTCAAAATTTATTGTCAATTCAAGTTGCTATTCAATTATAATTAAAAACTTGAACGTTTTTAATGGGTTTTCATGGGGAAGTGCTGATTTTTTCAGCACTATCCGGCAACAATGCATCCGGCGATGCCATAAAAATACTGCTCGACTCTCTTTCATTTTAAAATGATACTTCTCGCTTTGTTCCGGGGTTAACTTAGATGCCTAATCCACCCGAGCTCATCTCATGGCAGCCAACAGACCTTCATTTCGTCGTTCCGCAGTTGAAGGAACGTAACTGAATTTCAAGGATGCAAAAGTGACATAGCCAATTCAATGTTTTGTAAGAATATTACTGCGCAATTTGTGTCCAAAATCGAGTTGTTTTTTACGTGAAATCAGAGAAAATAATGTATTTTGGCAGCCTTGTTGTGATGGCGCCGCCCCTCATGCCGCATGTGCGTTCGTAACCCTTGATCCTGCTCTGCATTACCCTTTGAAAAAATATAAAACGCGCCAACATCAAATGGACTCATTCTCCTACTACGAACTGAAATTTCTGGCTCATCTGTAGAAACACTCATGTTCATAGGAAAAAAGATAGTACATGCGTTGTTTCTAAATTGAGGCAGAAATTATAGTTCCTAATTGGAATGTAGTCCAGATGTCGTTCGGCTGATTCCGACTCCGACTGTGTCGTTCATCTCTGCGTAGATCAAGTCTCCTTATCACCCAGTTTGAGGCTACTCTTCCCTGTTTCTACGGAATCGGGCGTGCCATTCCTCGCATCTCGCTTCTCGCGAAATTTTATGCGGAGCGGAGGTGTCACCCGTGAGCACTCGTGCCGATTGTATTCACCGCGTCATGTTTCATCGCTCCCGCGACCCGCTTTGTCTCGCCGCGCTTTCCACCGCACTCACGTCCACGTTAACGTCGCGCCGACTCGCGCATAACGTCCTCCAAGAGACGCTGTGAATAATTTTTTTTGCAGGGTATTCGGCAATGAGTTTACCCTGCTTTGACGTTACGGCAAGTTACGTCATTGCGTTATCTCCTCATTGATCTCCGGTCGATAGGACTCCCTCACACTTTTCCACGACAAATATGACATTTGGTCAGATAGGAGGGGCACAATACCCCCCCCCCCCCCCTCCCGGTCGGAATTCTACGCGTTTTAAAATATTTTTTGTCTAGTTCAATTTTGGTGAAATTTGAAGAATTTTACAGTATTTCGAAGGTTTTTTGAAGTTTGGCCCCTCAAGCAAATTTCACCTCCGCCAAACGGCTTTCGTCCCCTTTTCCAAGATCTGGCTGAAATGACATACTTTGGCTCTCGGAGGGAATCGGCCTCGATTTTGCCTGGATTGTAAGGCGTTTTATGGAACAGTATCCTCATTTAGTGCATTTTCCGAAGAAACTACACTGCTCTACACTTGTTCTCAATTAGTCTCATAATTTTGCTACTTATAACGTGTAATGTTTTGAAATGAAATATGACACAGGTGAAAACCTTGTTTTCTTTGATATATTATTAATTCTGTACAATTATTAATACTATATTACTAGAAATAAATTTGCCATCATTCGCCAAGGGCGCCATGATTTGTATCTAAAAAATGTTACATCAATTCGTCGAAGGAACGACGATTCGTCTCCGACTAAGGCGAAGATGGGTAGAGACTCTCGTGAACTTTAATGCCTCTCTTGGTGTCGTAAGTTGCGGCCGTGCTGTAAGCTGCAGTTTTGTTCCTTCTGATCGGTTTTGGTTCGACGAGTTTCCTAAGGGCCTTCTGGTAACTGCCAGAAGTGCCAGAACACGTGAAAGTGCAGTACCTGCCGCCGAAGAGGGAACTCTTGATGCATGCGGAAGCCGTGGGGTGGCAGTTTATCCCGATGGTCGACGAGGGTAGATTCCGTAGGAGCTGGGCGCCTTTCTCGCAGTTGGTCTCCGCTTGGGCCCGCACCGTCCGGGAGAAAGAGTACAACATGTCGTTGCACACGTCCACGTAACGAATAATCCTGAGCCAGAATATCTTGGTCTCCTGCGTCGAGGACGGGTGCAAATCTGGCACTTTGAAGATCTGCGCCATCACAAAATAGTTAGAACGTCACCGAAGAAAAATCAACGAAAATGTGACTCAAATGCCGCCAATTGCAGTACGGTAGAATTTTGCTGGGTCCACGCACTTGTATGCGGAAATCGAAGCCAAAAATACCAAAAACTAGGTACGGAAAGGGCAAAACGAACACTGAAAGTTCAGTTCAGCTCAGACAGGTGAATTGGAATTGTGGAAATAATTTGCTCAAGTTCTATACATAAAGACTGAATCCGTTACCGCTTCTATTGGAGCACGTCAGATCGCCACATCCAGTCAGTACCCCCTCCCCAAGTCTCAAACACCAGAGTACATTTTGTGACACAAATTCTAGTGTTTGGTATATAGTCTTTGATCACCGCTCAGTAAAGTTTAGTCTCGACAGCACTATTTTACCAGTCAGTCATTCGTCAGCACATAGTACATCATTAAAACCGCTAGGCCAATGTTTTTATGGAGGGGGGGGGGGGGAGTTGTTCTCCGTATAGCCGTTTTGCGACCTATCGTTTGGGATAGATTTTAGACTCCGAAAAGAAAGAGGAAAGAGATCAGACCTGAGGCGTGTGTATCATAAATGGGGAATAAGCAGAGAGGAGAACGGGCGATCAGCATCAGATGCAGATGCAAGCATTTTTCAAGGTAACTAAAAACAAGTTCAACTTACTTCTCATGTGTACCAAAGGAGCTGTAAAAACTTTACAACACTGTATAGTTTTTAGTTGCTAAGTGATTTCTCCCTGCTGTTCTGTATATGCTGTTAATATATAAAAAGTTACTGCGATCCAGTTTGGTTTCCTCTGGTATTTGAGATTGTTTATTTACTGATTAGTTTAGCTATTGAAAATAGCTCCATTTGGTGACCTCGACGTGATTATATACTCGAAATCTCTAGTCAAAGTGAAAAATAATAAGGAATTAGAGTGAAGATGAAATGTGAGTGTGTAATTGAGATAACCTAAAAAAAAAATGAGAGAGTAAAAGTAGACGTTGCGTTTAACACTTTGACAAGAGCATTTCTTACTAATTTATTATTGAGGATGCAGTGAGCGGTTTTCGCCTCCATCCGATAATAATATGAATGCAGTGAGCGGTTTTCGCCTCCATTCGATAATAATATGAATGCAGTGAGCGGTTTTCGCCTCCATTCGATAATAATATGAATGCAGTGAGCGGTTCTCGCCTCCATTCGATGAGAGCTTAAAAGCTACATCATAGAGAATGTAGTGAGCGATATTTTTCGCCTCCATTCCCGATGTGAACTCATGAATTAAGCTTGGATAGAAATAAGATTGCAGTGAGCGATATTTTCGCCTCCATTCTTATCCTTGCAATACTTGTGTAAGACCTGGGCCTAGGCTTCTCATTCGATCGGACAGAGGCGGTGTCTCGACACGAACGAAAATTCTAAAATAAAAAAAAAACGCATTGCTAGGTACATTGTTGCCAGGCAAGCTTGATGATGGATTAATGTCATTTAGACTGCACAATTTGATAATTTAAAATTGTGTAAATCCATTTATTGATTTGTAATGCCGTTGAAAGCGGTAAAGTGCGGTTCTTAAAAAATAATAATGAAGAAATCAAGAACTGTCAAGGCATCGAAAGCTTCGCGAATCAGCCCAACGCTTCCCAATACTGATCATCATGAAAAGTTGAATGGATTATTAACCTCAAAAGAACAATTGGAGCGTCAGCTGTTGAATTTTAAGAAATCTGTGGAAGGTGATGTTTCCTCACTTTCAGCAATAAAAGCGCGGTATGATGAATCCGCGGCATTGTTGCCACATTATTTCAAAATTTTGCGTGAAATAAAAAGCATTGATATGCTATATGGAAATAATAGTCATGTTGATGAAGACAACTTTGATAAGTTTGAAAGCACTTACTATGAAACTGTTGGAAAAGCTAAAGAATTGTTGGAGACGCAACCAAGTGTGTTTCCAGTAGCCAAACCTACAACGGCTTTGAAAACTAAATTAAAACCACCAGAATTACCGACCTTTTGGAGCTTATGAGCAATGGCCTTCGTTTTTCCAAATGTTCAATTCTTTAGTTCATTCAAACATGAACTTAACGGAGATCATCAAATTTCATTATTTACGGTCGTCTTTATCAGGAAAAGCCCTCTCTTTGATCAGAAGCATCGACTTCACGGAAGCAAATTATTTAGTTGCGATTCAAACTTTGAGAGATGAATTCGAAAATAAGAAGATAATAATACGCAATCATTGCGAAGCGATAGTCAATCTTGGTTTCCCCACATGTATTTGTAAGAAAAGGAAACATTAACAGCAAAAGATTTAGAAAATATACACAACAAAATCAATCAGGCGGTACAATCACTGAATGCTTTGAAGGTGGATACTACCTCTTGGGACCCACTAGTGGTTCATTTAGCAACTGCAAAATTCGATCAAAGCACACTGACGGAATGGGAAAAGGTGGTGCCTACAAAAGATCCCCCACGGCTTCAAGAGCTGCTTGAGTTTTTAAAGAAACGTTCATTTTTACTTGAGTCGGTAGAGCGCAGAAAGTCGCAGTCAATTCCGAGGGACAATTACAAGAAATCGGTGGAAAAAAGAAAACACAACGAAACAACGAAAACTCTGTGCTATGTGCAGCATGAAAAACGACCCAAATTGCAATGCACGGAACAGAAACAAAACTTAAAGTTGTGTTCACTCTGTCAGGGAAAGCACCCCTTGGCATTTTGCATAAAATTCAAGAAATTGTCTCATCAAGAAAAATTAAAATTTATAAAATCAAAAGATATGTGTCAATGTTGTTTGAAAAGACATCTGGGTAAATGCACTAATGCTCCATGTTCCAAGTGTGCCAGGCCTCATCATTTCTTATTGCACAATGACGAGCCCATGGATAAATCTATGGATAACCCAAGCAACTCAAACCCAAAGAATATATGACTAGCTACGGTTCAGTTGCAGATTTTGGCGAACGGAGAACTTCACAAATGCAAGGCTTTATTGGATTCAGGCGCTCAAGGGTCCTTTCTCTCCGAGAAGAAGGCAGAAATGCTCAAGCTTCCATATACATCTGTCAACTGTGAAGTGTCCGGGATTGGAAATATTTACTCTACGAAAAGGGTGAATCTATCGGTTCAATCTCTCTATAAGTCTTCGATTATGCAGATTCCTTGTCTCGTTATCAGCAGTCTTCCAATTGAAATTCCATCTGTGCAGGGACACATTGTAAGTGTGGCGACCCATCTACCATTAGCGGATCCAACGTTTAATCAACTCAGCTCTGTCGATTTGATTTTAGGCTCAAATGTTTTTTGGAACGCTCTGTTGCCTGATTTTATACCGGCCAATAAGGATTGTCCGCGCTTGCAAAAAACTATTTTTGGATGGGTTGTAGGCGGCTCCCCGACAACGGACCATCAAGAAGTGAAGTCCAAAGAATCAGCACACTCGAGAAGATTTGCGGGATTCGTAAAAGAATCAATCCTCAACAAAACAATGGCCCAATTTTGGGATATAGAGAATGGATTCCTAGAATCCGACAAATGTGGAAAGCAGGAATGTGAAATCTTGTACGCCAACACGACTACTATCGGGACAGATGGAAAATTCATCGTCCGTTTACCTCTGAGGGAAGATCCGACTGTGCTAGGAGATTCAAAAAGATTGGCTTTGAGAAGATTGTATTTATTGGAGAGAAAGTTAGAAAAAAATCCAGTATTAAAGAAAATGTATTGTGATTTTTTAACTGAATATGAAGAATTAGGACACATGAGCGAAGTCCCGGATTCGGAAGCGGCCAACTTCCCAGCATATTATATTCCGCATTTAGGAGTTTTGCGACAAAATTCGCTAACGACAAAATTAAGAGTGGTATTCAATGCATCTGCGAAATCCTCATCAAACAAATCTTTGAATGACATTTTATCTGTATACATTTTTTAAGGGGGGAGAATGTAAAAACTTTACAACACTGTATAGTTTTTAGTTGCTAAGTGATTTTCTCCCTGCTGTTCTGTGTATGCTGTTCATATATAAAAAGTTACTGCGATCCAGTTTGGTTTCCTCCGGTATTTGAGATTATTTATTTACTGATTAGTTTAGCTATTGAAAATAGCTCCAGAGCCAAAATAAAATAATTTTCTACAGTTTTTGTAGAACAAAAAGTTCTCGCTTGTGTCATATTCTATTTAATCGCATGCAAGTTTAGTTATGGCAGTTTTTGTTACATGGCGTTCATTTTGCAGCGGCGCCGCGCCGCGGCATCTCACAGTCAATCGAGTTCCCAGGAGAAGAGGGGAAATCAAAACATCTGAAAAAATTTGCTGCCATTGAAAAATATTGCTTTTTTAAAAATTAAATTCCCGTCTCCGATGACAGTATAGCTTACCGCTTTGCTTGTCTGTAGGAACACGAGTCCAGTAACGAACAACCACAGCACTCGCACCCGCAGTTGAGACATAACTGATGATGAATGCGTTCAAATTTTTTCTCCTCTCACATTCTCCCAAGTAGGTATTAAAAATGAGCGAATGACTAAAAAGAAAAAAAATTCCAATGAAGTGCGTAAAAATGAGTGTGGAGGAGAAATGTGCAGATGCCCCTTCATAGCTCAAGGAAATATTCGTTCATTTACGCAGTGACCGTGCCTCGCAGAAACAGAAATGGAATGGGAAAAAAACGAGGGAGTGAAAAAAACCAGGCACAGAATCCTTTGTTTAAATTGGAGGAGGGCTTTGCTTTTTGGAAGCATGCAAGTGTGCCTGAGTACGCTGAAACAAATCACTTTGTTACGTTGTGCCGCCCCCCCCCCCACCCCCTCACCGCCACCGAGAGAAAGTGATGAACGCAAAATGTTTCCAGTCCACATTCTGCGGACTCCGTCATACACGGTCTATGTCGATAGGTGGCCTCTCCCTCCGTGTTAACAAGCCTAAAAAATCGAAGTTTGGAGGGATCTCATAAATTTTCCCCATGTATCGACTCTATCGACGGTGTAAGTCGGCAATCACATAACTCGGCTTGCGACGTCGCAGATTTCCTGGCATACTTTATTTTTTAAACGGAAAACTACTCAACGGAAATTCTTTAAAACTGTCGCGATTATTTTTCTCCGTGCGACGAAAATTGTGCAAAAACTTGAAGGAATGGTGTCAATTTATTCTCCTTAAAAAGAATAATAAGACAGAGGCGGAGATTTTCAGACACCGCAAACGAGATATGCCATTGCGGACTTGGGCCGTCGATATATGGGGCGGAAAGAAAGGGAAGACTTGCGGCAAGAGGAGCGAAAACGTGCTCGCATGTCGCACCCCGTTATTTTGGTTTGGGGCTCGGTTGCATTTTTTCAGCCTCTCGTGAGGAATTTCATCATGGTATCTTGTTCGGTCTTTTTTGGTTACCTATTCGCAGTTTCTCGTTTTTCCATTGGGTTAGGCGGTTGCCTGCGCGAGATTTAGCAGTATATACAGGGTGTTCGAAAAGTCCCCTCCCCCCCTCTAACTTTTGACCTAATTGAGGTAGAGGTTTGAAACTTGGAGGGTGTTCTTAGATCAAAGGGAGCTACTTTTTGACCCCCTCAAAATTTTGGGGGCCCCCCTTGGGGGGGTTACGGACCCTAACTTTTTTTTTCAAATGGGAAGACCCCCTTTGTGATACCTCGTTCGAAAGAACATAAAAAAAGAAACATTTTCGCGCAATCCCGAAGTCATTATCTCAAGCCGTTTCAAAATGGCGGCCGGTCAAAGTTCAAAATGGCCGAAAATTGGCACCTCTGCTATTTGCGCATGGATTTGCTTGAAACTCGGTATCTGGGGGTATTTTGGCACGAGAAAAACGAATTTGACGTTAGATTTTTAAAAAAACCCTAATTTTTCAAAATGGCCGCCGGTTTAGGCTCGAAATTTTGACAAACTCGATTTTTTGCCGATGGATTCACCTGAAATTCGGTATCTGGGGGTATTTTGACCCGAGAAGAACGAATTCGACGTTAGATTTTTAAACAAACCCTCATTTTTCAAAATGGCCACCGATTAAAGTTCAAAATTGTCAACAATTGGCAACCTCGACTTTTTGCCGATGGATTCGCCTGAAACTCGATGTTTGGGGGTATCTGGGTGGGAGAAAAACGATAAGCTGAGAATCCTGAAGCTGAAGCTTGAAATTTAACAGGAATCCATCGGCAAAAAGTCGAGGTTGCCAATTGTTGACAATTTTGAACTTTAATCGGCGGCCATTTTGAAAAATGAGGGTTTGTTTAAAAATCTAACGTCGAATCCGTTCTTCTCGGGTCAAAATACCCCCTGATACCGAATTTCAGGTGAATCCATCGGCAAAAAATCGAGTTTGTCAAAATTTCGAGCCTAAACCGGCGGCCATTTTGAAAAATTAGGGTTTTTTTTAAAAATCTAACGTCAAATTCGTTTTTCTCGTGCCAAAATACCCCCAGATACCGAGTTTCAAGCAAATCCATGCGCAAATAGCAGAGGTGCCAATTTTCGGCCATTTTGAACTTTGACCGGCCGCCATTTTGAAACGGTTTGAGATAATGACTTCGGGATTGCGCGAAAATTTTTCTTTTTTTATGTTCTTTCGAACGAGGTATCACAAAGGGGGTCTTCCCATTTGAAAAAAAACAGTTAGGGTCCGTAACCCCCCCAAGGGGGGCCCCCCAAAATTTTGAGGGGGTCAAAAAGTAGCTCCCTTTGATCTAAGAACACCCTCCAAGTTTCAAATCTCTACCTCCATTAGGTCAAAAGTTAGAGGAGGGGGGGGGAGGTGACTTTTCGAACACCCTGTATGATCGCATCCAGTTTAAACAGAGTGTTGCAAACCTTTTCATAGTAGTACCTATTTTCTGGTAATCTTTAGGTGTAATATGGTAGTTCCAGGAAAGTATATCGGACCAATGTTTAAAAGATAAACCAATTTTTAAGTAAAAGTATTCAAGTGATATCCTCATTTTAATCTGTAATAAGCATTAATAGAAGTAGACAATACCTACTCGCAAAGCACGGAAAAAAATACTAAAGTAATACTGCGTTAAGACTCCACGGTAATACTGACGAGACGTTAAAGAATTCTAGCAAAATATACTGCTTATCAACGGTGTAAGTCGGCAATCTTATAACTCGTTTGCGGTGTCTGAAAATCTCCGCCTCTATGTTAATTTTTTAAAGGAGAACAAATTGACATCATTCCTTGAAGTTCACGCAGAATTTTCTTCGCACAGAGAAGAAAAATCACGGCAGTTTTAAAGAATTGCCGTTGAGTAGTTTTCCGTTCAAAAGATAAAGTGCGACAGGAAGTCTGCGACGTCGCAAACCGAGTTATGTGATTGCCGACTTACACGGTCGATATACAGTTGCGAAATGTTACCTATGGATAATTGCCATAATTTTAGCGCAGACTCAATATTGACACAAAATTGACCCAATTAATTTAAGGAACTGCGTAAATATTGACCCACATTGCCTAAATATTCTTATTTTAAATGGGTACCATGAGCAATCTTGTCCATTCAGGCGGTTTTTATTTTACTATTATCAGAATAGCAAAAATTCTTCGTTAGTAACACCGTATTTTCTCATCTCCAAAAAAAGACGGTTTGCTCAGGTGACACCGGGAGTTGAGAATCTTCAGAGGAAGGTTATGCAATAGACATAGAAAATAAATAGATACGTCAGTTGTATTTATCCGTTTATTTGTCTATAAAAATTGCGTAGAGTAGTGTAATTTTCACACATTTTACCGTGAAATCGGGCATTTCGCCGTAAAACCGGACAGATGGGCATGAGGCCTAAATGCCGGATTAAAGCATCTTCATACGGGGAAGTATTGTCATCTCAATCATTTTAGTACAGAAAAAGTGTGCCACTCTCTGATTGGTCGGCGAGTTTTAAGCTCTTGTGGTAGCTCCTCCGCTCCTTGTTTGGTCCAAAATTTAAACCATAAAATTGCGGTAGAAATATTCTTATATACAACTTCTGAGTTGAGTTCTGATCAGCCTTTGATGGATATTTTTTGCAGAAAACACTTTCAGTTCTTTTGATTATCACTTATTTCTTGTCCGACAATATGAATTCCTCTTTGTCGGGTTCGTTAACATTGTGCCACGACTCCCTGAAGCAGAAAAAGATCTTTTTTCAAAAATATTCCGGGGGACGACCCCCCTCTCCCCAAGCATCATCCGAATAAACCCCTATCGCAACGAAATTCCACCTGGCTACAAGAGCTATATGGGATCGCAATGAATCAATCGGAAAGTGGCCCGAAGATGGAAATTCTCTCCCGTATACAGAGTGATCTGAAAGTCCCGCACCACCACCAGCAGGCATCTCTCTTGTAACTTTTGAACAAATTGAGATGGAGACTTGAAATTTTCTGAGTGCCTTTAGGTCCAAGAAAACGATGTTTGAGAACCCCTAAAATTTTAAAGGGGCCACCCTGAAAAGAGGAACCCCCCTCCTTCCCCCAAGGTCATAGCGGTGATGCGGGACTCTTGGATTTTTGGATCTCCCTGTGTAAATACTCCACACCACGCCGCACAGTGGATCGCGTGAATTAGAAAGGTCGGACATGTAATTTCTGATTAAAACTGCAAATTTTGATGTTTATTTCGTCACATTTTGAATTTCAAGGGGTGTTTTTAGTTGAAAATTTCACGAGGAATCCGATGGACCAACTTCTAGAACCTCAAAGTTTTGTATAAACGGAGTTATGAGCGTTTAAAGTTTCCAAATTTTGTCCTACCTCTTCCATGAACTCGCGATCCACTGTGCGCCGGCGCGGATCCTGGCGTTCGCGTTTGGTTTCAAAAATCCGTCATAAACCCTGTTAAAGACATTTGGACGTATTTGTGCTATAAGGAACTATGTGGAAGCGGAAAGATGGAGTGTGCTCGTGGAAGCTGGATAAGAAACAATGGAAAAGTGGATATAGTTCCTTTTGAGAAAACGGAAAAGCGGGATTTGACATTAAATCAAAAGGAACTGAGCGCTAACTCGTGAGCCGTGGGCATGTGACAAGAGCGTCGTGGACAGGGCTCATGAGTTAAAGACCGATGACCCACATGACCCACTCGTCGTCGCTCGTGTCGCGCCCGGTCCTCACCGCTGACGTCACTGACGCTTTTAAAGTCCCAATCAATCTTATGGCCCGAGCACTAACGAGCACACCCCATCTTTCCACTTGCACATAGTTCCATTTCGCACAAATACGTCCATTTATCGATTGAACAGAGCTAGGTCCGATTTCTCATTCGTTCTTTTTCTGACTCGTCATAAAACTCGCAAGCAAGGCTCTTTGTACCCCTTGGTCCTGGTCATCATCGTCGAGTCGAGTCGGGGTGCGGGCCCTCCGCTCAGAGCCGTGGGCGAGACTGGCCGCGAAGACCCGGACGGACCGGGAACGGCCGTCGTCGTTGCTGCAAGAGAAGCTGCACTTGGTGCTCGCGGTTAAGCCGCAACAGCGGCTTCTGGTGTGACACTGCGCGTTCGTGGCTCTCACGCAATGGATCCGCTTCGACGCCGATAGTCGGTCCCAGGCGCTCAGCATAGCCTGGCACCGCGTCTCGGCTTGGATTCGCCGAGCTTCGCTCTTGTATCGACCACTGCACAAGTCTTGCTTCACCAAATCCTCGAATCTGCTCCATAATTCACCGGCAGAGGGAGACTCATCGTCATTGCCGAGCAAGCTGCACCATTCATCTGCTTCTTGCCCATACATCATGCCCCGAACCTGAAAACCCACAAAATGACGGTGGAAAAAAAACCGCAGGCTATGGAAGCCGTACTTATGCGGCCTATGCAGACATACCGTCCGCGTTCCGGGCTCAGAACCCAAAAATTCCGGGTGTAGCATCCGGAGCAGTCAAAACTACGGCTTCAGCACCCGGAACTTGCGGTTTCTGAGCCTCCGGGCTGATTTTTGAAATTTATAGACAAAGAAGACAAAAGAGATATGGGTGGATTCTATTGGTGGAAGCGGGTAGTTGCAATGGACAAAGGAGGTAAGTAATAGACGAACTAACGGCAATCGACAAGAGACCCTTGAGTTAGTCCATCATTTCCCCACTTTCAGTACAACAATCATCCTTGTTCAACCAATAGGATTGCTCCATTCTCCCTGTGTCTTCTTTGTCTATTGATTTTAATAAGCAGCCCGCCGGAACGGACGGTATGTCTCTATAGCTTGTAAGTTTTTTCAGTGGATAGATAGACATGATCCGATTTCGATGTCGATTATCGATTAATCGAAGGTGAATATTTCAATTTGATGATCGATTATAATATTATTATATTATTTAAATTCGATTGTTAGGGAGTTTCCATAAATTATTCAGCGCCCCTTTTCGGCTTGTTAGACTCCCTTCTCCCTTTAATGCCCAGCATTCCAGCAACGCAACTTCGGACCCCCTTTGGCCCCTTTGATAATTACGTAATGCTTGACGGAGCCCCCCCCCCCTCCCCCCCCGGTAAGACTCCAAAACTAGTGGGAAACTGTTGAAGGTAAAGCTGGGTATTTGAAGTAATTTTAATCGGTGCGCAGGTCGGTGAGCGGCCCATGTGCGTTGCCCATGAGACGAAATCGAACGCAAATTTTAGTTTGACAATTTCTCCCGATAGCTTTATTAGCTCTGTCGAAATTGATGGTGCGAGATAAATGTGTGTATTTTGATTGGACATTTATTCGCGCTCCTCGATATATGTTTATTGCCAATGCTGCAGAATGAAGGCCAACTCAAGTTGACGATATTTGCCAACAGGTAAACGCGTTTTTGTCTCTTGGTTCTATCAAAGATTATGGAGCGAGATTACTGAGTAAGTGCATTTTTCCATCAGGTAACTATTCAGGAGATGTTTGTTGCCAATGGAGAATTAATGAAGGGGAACTTTAAATGGAGGATATCCATCAATAGGATCAGAACGTTTTTCCGTGAATCAAGCTTATGGAGTCATGTTTATGTGACGCTTTCAACAACATTCGTCTTCTCTGCCTGACATCGAAGGTTTATCGTTGGTTCAGTCAAAGCGTACTGCGAGACCGCTCCCGACAGTGGCGAAGCGTGAATGATCGATTATCGATTTTCCCCCATTGGAGCTGTGGTAAAGAATCGATTATTCAAGTGTTCGTTGCGAACACCCTGCTTATCAATCTTTTCTATAGGTTTTAATGGCAGATCAATCGACTTATCGCAAAGCACGCTACGCCACTGGTTCCTGATAAATGTGATTAAAATTACATTCAAGTGGAGGCACTATAGATTTCTGAGTGTTTCATGATGAAGGAAGGTTGAAGGCCATCAAGGCGTCGAAATCTAGACACGAACATTTTTTCTGTTTATTAAACGCGAAAAAAGCCACTTTTCTTTTTAAAAGTAAAGTCGTTCATTATGAACGTCCTTGCGTTTTACTTACCGTTGTTGTCATTGTGAGGATCTCAAGAATGGCACAAATCACGGTTGTAGTAAGATTCATTTTCCAAGAGAACACGGCCCGTCTCGTCAATATGCGAGCGAAGCACACACACTATCTAACTAGTAAGCTTTACAGCAGAACCGAATAGGAGGAAAACTGTAGGTCAAAAGACCATTTATATAGGGAATACTAACCTCGAAGTTTGGAAATAAAGTCATTTAAAAAAAGTTGTATCGGCAAAAATAGTCAAGTGTAGAGTTGCGTCAATGCGAGGGTCACTATTTTTGTCTTCCATCCAGCTTCACAGTAGAACAGGATGGAAATCAGGAGATAAAAAGAGCATTTCAAAACTGTCGAGTAACTCAAAAACATTAAGTGAAAATCTGCGTCAATGCGTGGGTCACATGTCGCGGACATGTCGCGGCAAAAACGTACTAAAACCTCCGTTGAAAAAGAGAGAACAATTGCCTACAACTTTAAGTACAGAGTGAAAGTAGAAAGCTGCAGCAACGTGTCACCATTTTACTTCCTCCTGTAGCTACCCCACCATGTATAACTCCTCTCAGAAAAATAATCCATCAAAATGCTTTTAACCTTTTTTTAACCTCTCGTTCCGTTAAATCATGTTTGATGTACGTAACATCCTGGCCTGTCCATCGAACACATTTTCTATTCCGTCAGTTTCCATTTTCTCTTTTCTTCCTCTTCTTTTAATGTCAATGTGTGAAAGTGTAGCCGTTGAACACTGCTGTGCTCATAGGCGGAGCCAGTCACTTCAAACGATGGGAGCAGAAGAGGGGGTTCAAGGGAGTCTCCCAGAAAATTTCCAAAATTTTCAAGCAAGGTAAACTTGCTTGAAAATCACGTTGGACACATGAAAAAGGTCTAAAACCCACTCTGTAACGCGCAGTCTGCGTAGTTCACAACACTTTCTTTTAAATTTACCGCGTACGCGGGCAGTTTTTCTTGGTGGCCGGCAGTCAGCTATGTTAACACGGAAGGGGACCCAACCTAAATAAACCTAAGAGTATCTTGAATTATCATAAACTTTCCTTGCGTAAGATTTGAATTGATTCAACGCTTTTGTTCTTGCAGAATTAAGAATAAAAAAGGAAACAAAGGCTTGTAAACGATTGAAATCATTGGTACAATAGAAAAATTTAGTGAAATCACTCCTCTGCCTGTGCAAACCTGGTCGCTCAGCGGTGGCTGAGAATAACTGCCCGGAGACGCGGGAAACCTGAAAAGGCGTGTTACAAACTACGCAGATGGTGCGCTGAGGAATAGATTTCAGACTTTTTTGACGTGCCCAACGTGATTTTTGTGCAATTTTGCCTGAAAATAGTACCTATATTTAGCTGTATCTCTTGCGCGCAACAGAAGAACAGACTCATTTCGTCACGAATAATCACCAAAATATTAGCATACTCCCTTCTTCTTTCCTCCGTGCCTTCCTTCTCCCTTCCTTCCTTTTTTATTGCATGAACTGCAAATTATGACATTTATTTCGTCGCATTTTCTTTTTTAAGGGGTGCTAATGGAAGAAAACTTCACGAGGAAATCAACGGCACCACTTTTAGAGCCTCAAAGTTTTGTACATGTATAAACGGAGTTATGAGCTTTTAAAGTTTCCAAATTTTGTCCATTGACTCGATCCACTGTGCTACGTCCCAGCTGGATCCGCCCATGGCTGCGCTGAGGAAAACACCTCATCAGCCTTCCGATATCACAAAGTTTATCCTTTGAGAAAAAACACTAAAAAAATGGCCCGAAACTGTATGTAACAAAGTGGAAAAATGGTGCTGGGTCCACACCATTTCGCGAGGAAATCAAATCCGGGAAATTCCAAAAATTACAATTAGAGTCAAAATTTGTTTTACTCTAACGAGTTCTAACGTATCCAGTAGTTTATCCTTTGATAAACCGCAAATTCTCCGCGAAAATGGGGATTATTCTTCCCACAAATTTTTCAGAGAATTTTACTCACAATTTAGTCCAGTGTAGCTGGAATTTCAAGTCGAAGTATTCTTATTTTTTGTCAAGAATAAATATTTTGTACTTGGAATTTGGTAACGTTCGAAAGTTCTCCGGAGCTCGGCAGACTTTATTGCAGTGTACGTGGAATCATCCTTGATATCACAATAATTAATTCCATTTGTGTTTAACTGTTCAAGCAGAATTTTTTTTTTTTTTATTTTTTATTTTTTTTTAAACAGTACGTTATCGCTTCGACATTAACAAAGCCCGACCACGCAACCGTCCATTTGAGGTTGGAACAGGGATCACCAAATGTGAAACATCAAGATCCTTTGGTCAGTGCCTCCTATCTACGGGTAACGGGTCATTTTCGCGTTATTCCCACAGGCGTTAGAAGGCTAGAGCACAGTTGTGAAGGAAGGAAACTGATCAGAAAAAAAGGAGATACGGCAGGTGTATATTAATTTCTATATTTCCATATTTGGTAATGAATATCGCGCAGAGCAATGGGAGATTCAACTCTTACGAAAGGATATAGATCACGGCGCTAATGAATGGAAATTGAAATATGTAATAATAATAATAAAAAAGAAGAATAAAGAATGCGCCCATCGTGTATCGCGTGAAAGTTCTTGATTTTAGTTTTAAGAAGCTGCCCATGAACTAAACTGCTCGATAAGGATAAAATTGGACCGCGTTCAGCAGAAAGGAACAAAGTCACACCAGCGATTGCCAAATTTTACTGGCCTATTGAATTTTTTTACAAGAGAACGTTTTTGCGGTTTCCTTCGAAAATTTTAAGGAACTTGCTTTGTACTATGCAGGAAATTCACGGACATTTGCATAAAAATCCGCACCACCGTTTTCACGTAAAAAATTAAAGAATCCAATTAAATTTGGCAATGATGGTCTGATGTGGCTCGGTTCCTTTCTGCTGAACGCGGTCCAACCATTCCACTGGAAGACCAGCAGTGGCGTGGCGTGCTTTGCGATGGGTATATCGATCGAGCTGCAATTTAAACCTTTTGAAAAGGATGGAGAAACAGGGGGATCACCTTGATAACCGATTTTTTACCGCAGCTTCAAATGGGGGAAATATGGACAAGGATCATTGACGCCTCGCCACTGAAGACTAGGGAGATCCTGGATTGCCCCATCTTGAACTTGCTCTTCTCGGTGACGCGGGACTTGGTCTCGTTCTGGGAGGGACTGGACTTGGTGGTCTCGTGGCCGATTGGTCCCCCTCGGGGAGTGTGAGTGGTGGTCCGCCTTTGTAGCGCCTCCGCCTCCGTGTGGGCACCGTCGAGAGGCTCACCGCGGAGACCCGCCTGCGCTTGCCGCCGGAGCTGCTGCTGCAAACGAAAGTGCATCGGCTCTGCCACCTCCAAAGGCCGCACAGCCCCCATCTCGCATAGCATTGCGCGCCTTCGGCTACCGGGCAGCGGATCCGCTTCGTCGCCGACACACTGTCATAGTACTCCAATATGGCCTCGCACTTATCATGAGCCATTTGCCGGCCATGATCGTCCAGGTAGCTATCGCTGCATAGGTCCTTTTCTACCTCCTTCACGAACGTTGGCCATGTCCGATCGGGGGACGCTTCGCTTTCTAATTGTCTATCCGGCAAGTACATGCACCAAACCTGTGAACACATGGTAGACCAATAGTAGACTGATATAGTGACCACGTCATTCGATATAATATCCAACTCTCGGTTCAAACCAACATAAACTAACATAACCTCATATACAAGTTCGTCGTGAGTTTCCATCGATGATATGCCTCCCATCGGCAATCCGAGGAGAACAACGCACATTGAAAAGACAAGAAGGAAGAGGATCCTCAAGCAACAACTTTAGAATTTAAGAAACTTTAAAAGGGAAATATTACAGGGGGGACGCACACATATAAACACATGGTACTTAATAATAAAGATAGGTTTCAAGTATCAAAATGTAAATCAGGCCTTCCGGCAACAACCTGCCACACGTAGTTCCACCATGAATAAACCACAATGAACACTTTACTTGTTCAAAAAAAAAAAAAAAAAAAAAAAAAAAGTTCGTCTTGAGCTAATTCTGTTACTTTTTCACAATTTAGTCACTGATCGGTCCTTAATCAACGAAGGGAGGACTCATTAAACCCGATAAATTCCGATTGTGAGAAACACTTGAACGCATTTTACCACCATGACGCACCAAGGGCGCGAATCAGAAATGAGGTCGGTGTTGCTCTTTTACATCTTTTCCCTTTTCTTCTCAAAATAACCACCGTAAATGGTCCTATTTCCATACCTAATAACTTCCATTTCTTAACCATTGTATTACATGTCTCTAGATGGCTATAGGCTCCTCAACTGGAGTAAAAGCCACTTAAAAACAGAAGAAGAAGGAGAAAAAACAAGTTTATGGGTTTGTTTTCCTTTGAAGCATGACGTGGCCACTGAATCGGTCTATAGACAAGGTACGATTTAAGCGCTCTGATTATTTGTTGCTCATTTAAGCTCTCACTTCGCACACGATTTGCGCGTGGAGATTACTGAAACTAACCCGTAACCAAGACTCGAACTTTTTATTTCACGTTGGCCACGAAAAATTTGAATTTTACGCTGACACGAAAAACCAGAGTCTACGTGTATATGACTTCACGTAGTAGAACGGTTCTGGCCGCTAGGCCTCTTCGAGCAGTGTTCCTCCCCTGTCCTGTGCTGTTCTGTAACGTAAACAACGTGCACCAACTTAGCCGAAGCGCAGAAATTGACGTTGCTATGTTTTCACACTGCAGAGATTCTTACGATTAGTATATGCGATTCAACTCAAGTAGATAATGCACTGAAAAAAAAAAAGATTAGTAGAATTTACCATTCCTTCACTCTGTATTTCACACAGCGTCAATTTAGAGTCAAAGGTGTTACCACTGGTACATGCAGGTATCCTCTGGCAGAATCGATTTGAAGATTGGTAGAATTTACCATTCCTTCACTCTGACACACGTCGTAGAGTCAAGTACACGTACAGCAGTACATCCGGAATCGATTGAGATTGGTAGATTTACCATCCTCTGCAGGTGAAATACAACGTGAGGAAGGTAATCTACCATCTTTCTATCAGTGTGGTTTTATCATGAGCGGGAAGTTTGAAATTAGCATCGAAAAGCGTTAATATCTTTGGTTGAAGTAATTTTCAATAATTTTCGTTGCAGAAACTGTGTTTGACATGAAATTCTTATAAAAAAATTACATCATAATGCTTACATTTCGCACCTTCATCCAATGAATAGAACCAGACGCAATGATGCGAAATAAGTTTGTTTACTTTGGAAGAATTACGAAGTATTAGACGCGAAGAAGGGGGGGGGGGTGTTCCAAGCCAACTCACGCTTGTCCGCCCAAGAGGCCGTTCATGAAATGTGTCATGTTCAAGGAGGAATGGGGATGTTAAGTAGAGGGTGCCGCGCCTCTTTGTTTTTACTTTATACGGTAGGGATCTAAATGCTTCTGGTTTCTATTCGATTGATGATGATCATCTGATAAATCGACCATATGGTGGGAGAAAGTATTGAAAAGGCGAATTGCGATGTTGCCAAGGATATGTGTACACGGAGAAAAAAAACTTCGTGCGTGGGACCCGAAGTTGAGGTCATATGGATCTCTGAAGTTTTCGGATCACGTATCTAAAAACTGGCGGTCCAGCTGCCGAAGTTCGGGTCAGACATCTGAAGTACTTCAATACATACCGAGGGGTTCGGGTCACACATCTGAAGTACTCCGGTACATACCGAAGTGCCTCAATTTCTGACCCGAACTTCGGCAGTTCGACCTCAAGTTTTCGGATGCGTGATCAGAAAACTTCAGAGATCCATATGAACTCAACTTCGGGTCCCATGCACGAAGTTTGTAGAGTGATGAAACCATGATGAAGGAAGGTCAAAAGCCATCAAGGCGCCAACATCGGAGCATGAAAACTCTCTTGGTTTTTCTTTAAATGTAAGGAAGGTGTTCGCTTAAGCAGTCCAATATGGGAACCGTGCGTCGTACTTACTGTTGCTGTCGTTGTGAGGGTTCCAAGTATGGCACAAATCACGGTTGTTGTAAGATTCATTTGCCCAGGGAACACGGTCGGTTTCGTCAAGATGCGAGTGAATTTTTAAGTACGCGCACCATCGAACTTAAGCCTCACAGCAGAACGCGGAATAGAAGGAAAACGGGAAAATAAACAGCATTTATACGGGAAATACCCACCGCGAGCGAGTGAAACTAAAATGGGGGGAAGGAAGAAAAAGAAAAAGTGTGAAAATAAATCAAGTGAAGACTTGCGTCAATGCGCGAGGGTTACTATTTTTGATTTCCAATCAGCTTCGCAGCAGAACAGGACAGGAGTGAAATATTGGAGGTCAAAAGAGCATTCGTACACAGGAAATACGCATTTCACAAAAAAATATCATGAAAAGAGCTGCGTTATTACGAGGGCCACTCTAGTACATTGCCGCGCGAATGATGGGCTTGTGATAGATATAGCTCGGCAAAAACTTACCAAAATCACTTTTGAAAAATAAAAAAAAAAAAAATTTAAATCATTCCAATAACTACTTCAAAGTAATAAAGCGCAGTAATGTAAATTTGATTATTTCCTTTTAGTTCCTTCACAGGTTGTACAGCGAAAGAGAAGTTACTTAGTTATCCAGATGTTTTCTGTGCCATGAACCTTCTTGCTCCTTCGTTCCAACACTCCAGTCAAAAATATTTTTGGCGGAGCCTCGGTCTCCTCGGCCGCACGTAACCTTCCTCAAGAACTTTTTTTAAATATCCAATTCCTAGGGCCGTATTCATGTTCGTCCCTTTAACATCACTTTCCTTGGGAGGCTTTATTTGGTTAACATTGTGATTCAGGAGGGTTTGAGGAGATGCTAAATATATTATCATACATGGATTGCATTTTGCAAAAAGGAACCACAAGCATTCCAATGTCGCTAAGATTGTGCAACTTTTTTCACCTTGCAAATAGAAACTGATCATTTAAACAAGTTTTATCTTTACTCCCAATAAACTATAAATTTACGACGAAAATTACCTCCGTAAATGTAATTTTCTTCGTGCTTTATGTAATTTTTTTGAAAGGATTTAAGTTGCACAATCTGAGCAACATTGAAATGCTCTTGGCTCCTTTCTGAAAAATGCAGTCCACATACAAAATGGACATTTTCCAAACTTCGAGTAAAATTCAGTAGCGAGGCTCCGGACTTTGACCCTTTAAAAAGATTACAAGATTTGAAATTTTGACGTTACAAAAAATACAAAATAAATAACAACATCTATGCAAGTATGGTAAATTTTAAGAAACCTTAAAGTTTAAGGGGTCCATACCTCAGGGCCCTCGGGGGAAGGGGGGGGGGGAGCTCCCGCATCTCCGGCCGCTCAGTCCCCTTGTCCATCGGCTCGGACTTAGCCGTTTTCGTGCAGGCATATGCTGAACAAACTCCCTCATTGTGGATCCTAGTAGTGGATTCCACTAGTGAATTGGGACTTGAAATATTGTCTTTCTCGCTCGGGTCGGGTCGGTACCTTTCGATCAAAAGAGGGCCGAAAGGGGAACCCTAACCTGCACACAGGTGCTGTAAGGTATCAACCTGTCCCGTCTGACCGCATACCACCTAACCTAACCTATATCTAACCTATATGATGGTGAGGTGGCCTCTCTCGGCCCTCTTTTAATCGATAGGTACCGGCCCGACCCGAGCGAGAGTGAGAATATTATAATTCCCAATCCACCAATAGAATTCACTATTAGGATCCACAATGAGGGAGTTTGTCCTGTTCCAGGATGGACAAGGAGACTGATTGTGAGCAGAAGGGAGATGCGGGAAGATCCGCACAAAGAGGAACGGCCGATAGCCTCGAGTTAGGTTAGGTATAAGGCGCTGGGGCCTTAGGGCCCGTGGGAGGTGGGGGTGGGAGGGTAAGATTAGGTTTTAAGGACCTTAAAGGTTGTCAAAATCATGGAATTTTTCTTTAGTATTTTGTACTTGTTGCGATGGACAATCACTGTAAACCCATTAGCGGATACTTTTTAGTATTTCACAGCTGAATTTTACTGAAGGTTCGCAAATTTTTTCTTTAATACCATGTGGAGAATCCTCTTAAACCCTTCTTCATCATGATGATAACCGTATCGGGCCTCCTAGGGAAAGGAGCTGTTTAAGGGAAGAGCATGAATACAGCCCTTACAATTAGCTGTCGGAACTCTGCCTAATATCTTTCTCTCTGTACTTTGTTGTGCTATTTCCATTTTTTCAACATGTCTTCTTACTTTAGTTTCTGAGGGGTGGAAGGAGGAAGAAGGGGGAAAATGAAGATTTTCTCATGTATAAAAAATATTTTGTCATGTCAATTGGTTATTGGGACGCATATCCTCTCGTTTATCGAATTTTTTTTTCCATAACAGCTCATTTTTCTCTTTACTCGCATCTCCTCCTTTATAATGTGCAAAAGTTTCGGCACTGAACACTGCCATAAAATCGTATGAGCCTTCAGTCGTTGCTAAGTTTCCTTTGATAAAATGCAATGTTTTTGCGGAACTCACGATTGTGTTTCTTCCAATTTACATACATACATGTAGGTCGCTTTGTAGCACACCCTCGCGCTCTACGACCCCTAACCTCTACTGCCCTCTGTCGAACCACAACCCTTGGGCCTTGGGGCATTGAGCACCTTAACATTTCTCCTTCAATCCCCTCCCTCCAACCTTTCATTGGGCGCCCTCTGCGCCTTCTCCCAGGAGGAACCCAATCAAGAACCTTCTTTGGCAACCTGTCTCCTGCCGTTCTCGGAACATGACCATACCAGATGAGCTGTTTCGTCATAATGTCATGCACGAGTCATCGTGTCATATTTCTTCCAATTTATGAGATCATTTAACCCATGCAGTGTTCGAAACTCACAGGCGTCAACGCGCCAAATGCGCCTAAGAAATCGGTCATGGCGCCCAAGAAATTAAGGATCTGCGCCAACGTGGCCCTAAAAATTGTCCCACTCCCTCATAAAAGAATCCTAATTTTTCTGTTCAGTTTTCAAATTTCAACGCACGGCATTGGATTCTAACTTTCCACTAAATGCGCCGTGATATATACGCAAAAAGTCAATTTGGCCCCTAAAAATATTCAATGGCCCCTAAAAATCGAGCTTGATGGGCCACACGGCTCCTGAAACTCAAAGGTGAGTTTTAACACTGATTTCACCGGCAATTCACTCTGTGATACCTGAAAATTTATAGTCAACCATTTTGATCTTTGGATCAGCTTCCACGTACAATGCCAGAGGTCCCTCCCATCTCATGGGATAATGGGTCAATTATACGTGTTCCAGACTCAGTTAGAAGGATAAAGCTCATGTCAGGGATGGTACAGAACAAAATTTACGAGGATAAGTCAATTAAGTCAATTGTATTGGTTTGTATATTTGTTTATAAATATTGCGTAGAATAATGCAAAGTTCAACTCTTTCTGAAGGATATAAACTGTAGCACATTCAATACAAAATTGACTACTTCGGTAGTAAAAAAGGAAGGAAACGGAAATAATATGTCCGCTGAAACTCCCATGAAAGTCCTTTATTTTAGTTTTAAATAGTTTTATTTTAGTCCATCGCTTTGTCCATCAATTTCAATAATGATGCCTGCAGGTCCTTCTTGAATTAGAACCGCGGATAGATCCTCGGCAAGGAGACTCGGAACGGTCGGGCGAGGCTGGCCGCGAAGACCCTTTTGGTAGCAGTCGGTCTGTTTATGCTGCTGCATTGGAAGCTGCACCTGGTCGTCCACCAGAGGCCGCAATACGCCAGTTTGAGCTTGCATCTCGCGTTCTCGGCGATCTGGCAGTGCTTCTTGTCGTCCCTGGGTAGATTCATCCACTGGGCGAGTATGTGTTGGCATTGATTCTCAGCCAAGGATCGCATGATTGCGTCCGCGTAGCGACGCCGGCACTGGTCAGCGTCGACCGCGTTCACAAAGTGCGCCCGCAATTCCGCATCCGTCATTTTGAATTCCGCATCCATTTTGGAATTCCGCATCCGGATTTTGGAATCCCTAGAACGTTTTGAACCGAATGTTTTCATATCAGTACCCCAGAGTCAAAAGGTACCTAACTTTATTTTGATCTTTTCGAGAAGTTAGGGGAAACCCGCGCGTCGGCCCCATTGATTCCTCTGTAAATCGCCATTTTTAAAACCTTGTATCTCATAACGGGCGTAAAATAGGTCTACCTTTTCCACACGCAGAATCGTTAATGAAGATTTCGAAAACGCCATTAGCTCGATTTTTCCAAAAATGTGAGTCAGGTACCTTTTGACTCCGGGATACTGATCTGGAATAAGGCAATCAACGATAGAAGGTTTCAGACTGCGCGGGAGTTGGGGGATATAGATAATAAGATTTTTGGATCTGCGTTCGGAAGCTGGCTCAGGGCAAAGGGAGCGTTCATAAGTTACGTAATGCTCTAAGGGGGGGGGGGGAGTGGTTATGAGCTTGGAATAAGGGGGGGGGGGTGTCAGTGTCAGAGTTACGCAACCCTCGATCTTTAGACCTAGTTGTAAAACAGTTGTACCTGCAAGTATCTGCATGCTCAGGAAGGTATCCTTTAATTTCCCCTCTCCCCTTCCCTCTCCTATTCAGTTTTTCCAAATAGCCCCTACTCCGCCGCATTCTACCCGAAAGCTACCGTAAATGAGGGACTTGGAAGTGAAGTATTATAACTCAGCCTAAAGTCTACTTAAAAGGAGGGGTTTCCCCTAAGTTCTCATGGTTATGGTTAAAGAAATCAAGCTAAAAGCCAAAAATAAATTAAACAAGTAATATTTTAAACTACATGTAGATGATAAATATATAAAACTTACAAGAAACAAAGCAAAGTATGTAAGATGCAAATGATTCCAGGATGTAGTTGCAATAGATTTGTATTTCCGCTTTACTTAGTTTGCTAGTAGGTTTATAGCTTTTTTATTTTATTTTGTAAAATTTTTCCACTTGTTCCTTAGGTATGCACTGAAGAAATCGCAGTTTGTTGGCGGTTGAAACGTTTGCTTTGTTTTTTGTTACTTTCATATTATTTCTCATCTACATGTAGTTTGAAATATCACTGGTTTAATTTATTTTTGGCTTGTAGCTTGATTTTTCGATCAATTTCTTCGCTGCTTAGCCAGTCAAAGGCATTAACATGTGTCTCATGGTCTATGATAATGTACGGTTTACTTACCGTCACTTTTGTTGTAATGATGACAATTATTAAAGCACAAATAACGCTTGTTGCACGATTCATTCTCTGAGATGGAACGCGGTCAGCGTCGCGTCGTCAACACATGAGCCGATAGTCAAGTACACGCACGACCTAACTGTTACGCTTCACGGCAGAATAAAATAGGAGGAAAACGGGATGTCAAAAGAGCTTTTATACGAGAAGTGTTGGTTTAAAAACATTGAAAAACAGATACAAGGTCGATCAACCCAAAAAAATTAAGTGAGAAGCTGCGTCAATCAGGGGTCACTCTGACATTCCCTTATGGAGCTTGTAAAAATATCTCGGTGAAAGCTTACTAAAACTGCTTTTGAATAAATGAAAAAAACCCTTGGATCGCTTCAATCTGAATAAGAACTACGTCAACCCGATTCCCCTTTACAGCTACTTCTTACGCTCACAAAAAGGGGAAAACAGTAAAAGCTATCTAGATTTTTTTCAATTTTTTTCGAACCTCTCATTTCGTCAATTTATCTCCAGTGCGCATCACTTCCTGTCGGTCTAACTCATTTTTTATTCCCACTTCCTCTATTTTCTCTTTACCGCCTCCTCTTCGTTTTCAACGCGCAAAAGTGCAGGCGTTGAACTTGAGTGACAGACATGGAATAATCCTCAACTATGACTAGTCACTGTCTATTCTTGCCAGGGGCGTAGCTAGGAAATTTTTCTAGGGGGGGCCATGGGACCACCTCTCGTGATTAAGAGAGCGAGGGAGGGGGGTGAGGAATGGAGGATCCCGTTTTTCTAGGGGGGGGGGGGGGCAGGCCCCCCCAGGACCCCCTAGCTACGCCCATGATTCTTGCTGAAACGCTGTGGTAGAACAAAAAGGTTCCTCGCTTCTTCTCTTTAGCGGCACTTGATGGCTTTCGGCCGATAGCACCGTCCACTATACAATGCTCAAATCCTCGCTTACCGCACGAAGGACGTAACTCCGTTCCGAGCTTGCGAAATTGGCTCAAAAAATTCAATGTTTTACCAACGCATACGGTATACCTGTGAATTTTTACTCGAAAATTTGGCAGATTTTTCCATGAGATCAGGAGCAAAATTAGTTAAATTTCCGATTATAAATGCCCAAGATCATTTCTGTAAAAGTGCAAATTCCGACGGGAAATTTGGGAACATCGAAATGTAGTTACATGTAGTTACGTAGTTTCGTGGGGAAAATTACCAGGTTTGAAATATTTTTGTCCTCGGCTCAGCATCCACGGTAAAATGCAGAAAGCACCCTTACGGAATAATGGGTCAGTAACGCGTGTGTCAGACGCGTTCAGAAGGTTAAAGCTTGCATACATATGTCAGAGGGAGTTAATGAGGCCAAGTTTGCATTTTTTACTCAAAACGTTAACAGAAAAATACCTCCCGAAAAACAAGCTTTTTGGTGTTATACCCCATGGTAGTGTCCCCCATGGTGTGTAGAGCACTAATGTAGAGAGGGCGCGGCGCGTGCATTGAGTCCCATGTAGACCTTTAGGAACCAAAAGAATGGTGAGGACCCTGGATGAGAGGGGCTGTTGCCATCTTTCAACGCGTATCAGACGCAGTTGCCTTCAATACGAGCTCTATACTGCCGTGCTGAAAGAACGTATGAACATTCGCAAGTTGCCAAATTTCCACCAATAAAATGTTCATTTTTGAGGAAAGTCATAAATATTTTTCCGTGAAGTTCTCAGCTCTTTTATATTAAATTGCGAACAAAAGCGGCCGAAAATTTTGAGGAAAATTGCTCACCATTTTTACAGTAAATTTATTTTTTATTGAAGGAGATATGGCAACGTCTGGAGGCTCATACGGCGTTTTTCCTTAGCGCGGCCAGGCCCGCCACATCCCATCTCGGGCCCTGGTACCAGTTTTAAGGTCCGGGCCCCAAGCACGGAGGGGGGGGGGGGGGGTCCCCAGTCAAAAGAATATGAACTATGCAAAACGATAATCCGGGTATCGGAACTTGGCTGATTTGAAAACGCCTTCAAATGCGGCGTGATACCTCACGCATTCCGGAGAGTTCAAATAGTTGTATCGTTGCGCCGCAAGAATGTGACGGAAGATTTAAATGGAGATAGCCTCCATGCACGCTGGGCGTGTCGATTTCCTTTGACATTTTTGCGCTGGTGAATGCACAGCTGAAGTGCGCTCCAGCTAGAATTGTATTTAGCAAATGGGTGATTTTTCTGCGTGGATTAAAAATAAACAAGTGGCACGGAATCAGGGTTGCCACAAAAATTTGGAAATGATTTTCCCTGACTTTTGCAGGTTTTCCCTGACGAAAAATGGATAAATTCCCTGACCTTTGAGAACGCGCGCCATGATCGCACAGCCAAATTTACACCTTGTTAGCTACCATCGCACTAATATAGCGTCTCATTTGAAACGCGCTTAAGCTAAGGAGTCAAAAATTAATTGTAGAACATTTGGAAATACAAAAAGGGTTGTTTAACTTTTTCTTTTAATTTTGATGCTTTTGACTTGATCTTGTTGACACGCCCTAGCGTGTTTCTGAAAATCTATTCACCTTTTGCGAAATTTTTAGGGTAAATGTTTCACTTTTTCTTACGAAACAAGGGTTGCATGTGAATTCGTAGTGGTTTTTCACGAGTAACACGGGCCCCCTCCGGGGCCCGGCCCCGGGCCCCGGTACCAGGAACCCAGTATCCCCCCCCCCCCCCCCCTTGTGGCGGGCCTGAGCGCGGCAGCAGAGGGCTGTCCATTAATGACCTCGAGCACTTTCCTCTAGAGTCCCTTCATACTGAGAGTCAAGACAACACCCCTCATGGAGTCACAAACGGGAATAAAGATTACACAAATTGAACGTTTTTCGTAATCTTTGATCGGCTCATTCTTAAATTCCTTTCTCCGTTCCTTCTCTCATTCCGTTTGTTCCTTGTCGAACCCGAAATTCCTCGGTCCATTCCAGATTATAATCTTTGCAATTGGTGAAAATGTAATCTTTATTCCCGTTTGTGACACTGTGAAGGCCTGAAATCCGGTTAACCAATCAGAAATGGATTCGCATTGTCTTGACTCTCAGTATAAAGGGACTCTACTTTCCTCGATTTTTCGACGCTCTCCTCCTCCCACCCTGTTTTAAAGAGGTTGTCAAGTGATCGTAAATACCCTCCTCCCTTCCTCTCCACTTTCCTCCCCCTTCACCCCCTCCCTACCTCCTAAGGAAGTACCTGACGTCTTTCATGATCGGCTCCTTTATTATGGTATCATACTTGAATAACTTTGCCTGGATTATTTCTGGAAACTTTGACTAGGTTTTTGATTTTGAACTTTTTTATGTTTCAGGATGTTCCGGTGACGCGCTCCGTGTCGAGAGGGGGGTGGGGTGAAGGGCGCTCGCATGAGAACTACCGGCTCTACCTGTACGCCGAGGGGAGGTTCGTCGAAAAAGTAAGACATCTTAGACTAACCGGCATCCCTGTTTTATTTATCCCTGGAAATGGCGGCTCTTACAGACAAGGTTTACCTCTTTTCCCGTTTTGCACGCTTCTTTTTGTCTTTCGTATACTAACCAAGGGCTTTGGGCTAACTTCACAGGCTTCGCCCAAGAACCCGCCCCCGGTTTGTTTGTACCGTGTACGTCGAAAACACGATATCTCATCTCTTTCTTTTTTAGAAATGGCACGGCCATTGTGTCAATATGACGTCAGCGTAGTTCATTGTATGAACTTGGTCAAAGTCGGGATCACCATACACGAAATGAGGGGCTTGGAAGACAAAGCGCACAAGTGCAGCTTTTGAAAAAATTGAGATATTCATGAAATCAACTAAAACCAGTTTGAAAGTATACCTATTCGTGAACAATTCACAACAAAATCCATCTTTAAAGGGACCGCGTTAAACAGAAAGGAACCAAGCCACATCAGCTATTGCCAAATTCAATTGGGCAATTTAATTTTTTACGTATGAAAGCGGTTGTGCGGCTTTTCGTGCAAATTTCAGTGAATTTTCTCCATAGTACGAAGAAAATTCCTTAAAATTTTCAAAAGAATCCGCATAAACGTTCTCTCGTAAACAATTAAATTGCCCGGTTAAATTTGGTAATAGCTGATGTGGCTTGGTTCCTTTCTATTAAATGCGGTCCAAAGCATATCAAACAGTTAGTTTAAATGTTCTTTCGGCCATAATTTCCATGTTATTATAAAATTTTAAAAACGCATTTCTTGAAATAGCAAAAACTGCACTTTTGCGTCTTGTCCTCTGAGCCCCTCAAATCAATATTCAACCGTGTTGGTCTCGTATTGTAGTAATTTAACATATTGATCTGAACATGGTTTCCCATCTGTAAATTGTCGGCATCATGTTTGCGTCAACATCATATTATATCGTCATATTTTTACTCTTCAACGTAGTCATTTTTAGCGAGGAATACTTTCGAATTTGACTCGAAAGAAGAGACTGATTGTGAATTGACTATATCAGTCAAACCTGACTCATCACCAACATGGGAACAGAACATTAACGTCTAACGAATTTTACCCTAAGCTCTGCTTTATATGTACTCTTATGGATCTCAGGGCGCATGTTAGAATGGATTCAGTTCCTTTTAATTTAAATACGTCCAATAAGAAAATACCTAGACAAGAATTTCAGGAAAAAAACGAGTCGGCGTGTTTTTGAACCACAAATGGCCCTTTTACCTCGCAGGTATCGGCTTTAAAAATATCTTACTGAATCGTGAAGTTGTGTCTAAAGCTCTCTTCTTTTTGTTGTTGCTTTTGGGTCTCCTAACAATTATTTCTCGTTAAATTTAACTGATACTTATAATAGTACATAATATTTGTTACGAACAGGTTTGAATCCATAAGTTTCGAAATCGAGAAGAAGCTCTGAACTAGCCTGCGTTTAACCGAAAGGAATCCATAGAGAAAAAAAAGGAGGTGTTTGCATTTCGGGCATCTTGGATTTTTTTGATGACGTATAGGTCGGCACAGCGACTCTTATCATCAATTTTCTCGGAAATGGTGTAATTTATGGAAAAAAGTCATTCTATGAAAAGTGCTTGAAATTATATCATAAGTTGATTTAAGCAAGAAAATGGGACATTATGGTTCGTTTTTCATACTTGGAATTCCGGATTTCGCTGGCCAGGTTGTACCAACCTACGTCACAGGGTAAACAAACCTCAAGATGCAAACAACTCCTTTTTCTTCTCTATGAAAGGAATCAACCCACGAGTCCAAGACACATGAGTTATGAGTACACGCTCAACGAGTTCAGTGGCGAGGCGTGAATGATCGATTATCGATATTTCCCCATTTGAAGCTATGGCAAAGAATCGATTATTAAGGCGTTCGATGCGAACACCCGGTTTATCGATCCTTTTTCATAGGTTTAAATGCCAGATAAATTGATATATCGCAAAACACGCCACGCCACTGAACAAGTTGTTACATTTTTCTGCATGCCAAATAATCAAAGCTCACCAAAAATTTGTACTAGATACTTCAAGCATAGACTCGCAGTTTAATATTATACATTGAGCGTTATGCGTTTCTTTCTTAATTAATTGTTTTTTCTTTGTTGTAACTCAATAGGATGTTCGGCTTGTTTCTGTTTACGTCGAATGCGTCACGATTTAATTCTGAAGATCCCTCTTCAATGTCTCAGTGAAATTGTTGCTAGAATTTGAGCGTAGGTATCCGCGACGCGGGTCAAACTTGAGGCAATAGATCGTATAGTCGATAGTGGTTCGATGTATCGTTTGGTTCAAAAAAATAGAACATAACCCCAACCACAATTTTGGGATTTAAGTTGGGAAGGTTGCAAATGAGAAAAAATTCCTAACCGTTTCACTTGTCATTGCCATATTGTACTCATAAGAATCTAAAATCTATCACAAAAAACCCGTTCTTTCAGATTGCCCAATCGACTTTTCAGGCTGCGTTCACATGTTGGACCAATCGATATCGATACAATCTCACCTGTTGGATGTATCGGATACGATCTATAGATCTGTCAATCACTTTCTCTAGAGCGGTTGTTTGACGAGGCGTGATTCCTGACAAGTGGAGGCACTCAAAAGTGGAGTAATTAGCCCGGCCAAGATAAGAAAAGTGTTTCGATGACTGATCATCGTGGCTCTGCTCGCAAAGAGACGTAGCTCAACGCAGCGATGAGTCCTGTAGTGCTCACGTCTAAATGTTCTCCACGGTCGCACGGTAACCGAGTTATGACTGTCTCTCCCGGACTGAAATTGGAGCACTCTCAGCCAAACTCTACATTCCGCTCTATGACGTGTAAAGAGTAATAACTGGTGCATTTACTGCACCTTTCTTGACTCCTCCCGTTCAACTGGAATCACAGGGTGTCTACCGACCGGAAGAACCGGCAATGTTAGCGAATTATTTTGCGTGTCAGGGAAATCAGGGAAAACGTCAGGGAATCTGCGAAATTCGCCATGTTAGGGAATTTTATTTTACAAGCAATTTTCGTGTTTGGGAAACGTCAGAGAAATCGAAAAACACGGATTTCCCGGAAAATGTTTCGCGACTTTTACTCTTTCGAAAATTTCTACCAAAATTTCTACCAGCATTTCTGTCTATGTCTTTAAAATTTTAAACATGTGGCAAACATATCTCTTACAAGTTTAGGCGTCATATATTTTGCTCTATTTGTTACATTATATTCCTACAATATGAAAAAAATTCTCATTTACATCTAATCAGTTCAAACGTGTCGAAAAATTAGGGTTTTCCCCCTTTTTGTCAGGGAATTATTTTTTCCGCCCGTCAGGGAATTTTGAATTTTTCTCCTGTTTTGGTCATTTTTGTCGGGGAATTTTTTTTTGAAAATTTGTAGACACCCTGACCTAGGACTGAAAGAAAACCGAGTTTGTTTAACCGTACAACCTGATTAGTTCAATAGGCGCCTCTCAGTTCAGAGGACTGCGCTTTCAGTCGCGCGAGCCGACTCCCTCGCTTCGAATCGAGGGTCAGTCCAATTGAACTCTTACATGTGTCAGGAATTTGCAATTTGAATACTGATCCCAAGTAAAATTTTGCGAGAAACACGATGGTGCTACTGGTTGTCCCTGACTTTAATTTCAAAGCTCAAAAAAACTCTCAAAGTTGAGTTGATGGGGTATCCTCTCCATTACCACCTTAACTTTGAGAGCTTTCTTTGAGCTTTGGAGTTGATCTCAGAAAAAACCAGTGGCTTCATATCGTGTTTCTCGTAAAATGTGTAAAATTCTGCAATCCCTCGCGTATGCAATAGTTCGATTAACCGAAATATATTCACCGAACCGGACACTTTCGGTTGACGTAGACATGTTACATATCAACCGAAATATATTGGCTCGTTGAACTGAATTCTCGGTTCACGGAACTGAAGTTCTGTTTAGTCAACCAAAGAGGTCGGTTCGCGCAACCTGGGGCTTGATCTTCTGCGAGCTGATCGTGGAAATTGATAGACGAAGCTAGACAAAGAGAAAATGAAGTGATCCTGTCGGTGGAGGCGGGTAGTTGGAATAGACAAAGGGGTAAGTAATAGACTAACTAACGACAAACCACGAGAGACCTAGTAGTTGGTCCTTTATTTTCACCCTCAGTCTAAAATAACCACTTCTTTCAACCAATAAGATCGCTCCACTTTCAATTTGTCTTCTGTCTATCGCTGTGTCTATCGATTTCAATAATCATTCCGCGCTGCTCTATTCGGTAACTTGGCAGAAATTACGTATGACGGCGACACACACTCATCAGTCATCATCGGAATGAACGCGATGAAACCCAAAACGCCTTCAATTTTTAGGAATGCAACACGGGCATCCCTCGAACACGAATAGTTGCATCCAGGCGCCGCCGAGTAACAGGAGAGGAGAAATTCGAACGGGCTATCGCCAAAATGAACTACGTTTTTTTAGGTTGTGCGTCAGTAAGTGAGAATTTCAGAGTGTGAGATCTTTTCTTCCAGTAAGCTAATTTTATTTTGTGTTCCGAACCTCTTTGGGAAGTTGCGTCCCGGTTTGTCTCAACGGTTACTAACACCAGTGGACACCGTTGTTACCAGATTCGACCAATCAGATCCGTTGGTTTTCGATGTGTTGAATCTTTTTTAGAACCACCTCGCGAGGTGGTACCAAAATCACGCACCAACGTTGCGATTCGTTAGTCACCGAATCGGAAGTTCCGAACTCAAATAGATGACAGCTCGGAGCTTCGGGCACAAAAGTAGTACCGAACCTCTAAATAAAATTCGCTTGGTGTGTTTTTCCCAACTTCTTCGCTGACCGCATGTGGGTGTTGGAAAGACACATTCTAATCGAATCTTTTAGTGCGGTATCGCCTATGGGCGGTTGATAGGTACGCGAGAGCTCACTTGTGGGACTTGACCACTCGACCGTTGAACATACATTCGCGCAAAAAAGAATCTATTTACGCAGAGAATCCACGGCAGATAGGCTTCTTTTACTCCAATTCGCATCTACATCCAATTAAGAAGTGAATCCTCACACAACTCGTGCAAAACCGTCTGGCGCTCATCTGTTGCTTCAGTTTTGCCGTGATTCCGTCGTTCCGCAGACGAAGGGACGTAACCCAATTTCATGGGTGTAAAATCGACTCGAAAAATTCATTTATTTACAAGAATACGACCCTGCGTTCCTTCAAGCTTCCCGCGTTTGCGAGCAGTTTTTCCCAGTTATAACCGCCGATCTAGCTCGCACGGGCAAAGGAGTAAGAAAAACGATCTTGAGTAAACAAACGATTCCACTAATTTTTTCTGATGTATGATTCGAATCGTTTTCAAGTGTCTCTTTTTTTTTCCTTCTGTATCTTGCAAAATCTGAAGTTTTGAATCAATTGAAATCTTGCACAGTTACAGTTCATAACAGTTCGCGAGATTGAATGTTTATTCAGATTATGGTTCAGTCAAATTAGCTTTGGGAACACTGCAGGAATACTTGACACATTGCGACTAACACAGTGCGGTCGCTGGTCGGCGTAAAGAGCATAGTAGCGCCTACAAGACTGCAGGAATACTTGACGCATTGCGCCAAACACAGTGCGTTGCTGCGCGCTGCGGTCACCGGTCGGCGTGAATGCATATCGTCACCATCCGACCAAAGGATCACAAGCGCCGCACTTTGCCAACTTTCTAGGAGACACAAAAAACTGATTTCCGACCGCGTAAGACGGAGTTTTGGCTTGAAACTTGGAATAGTGATCCACCGCAGGCCTATGGAATTCAAATTCCCTCGAGCCACCATTTTATGAATTTCACTTTTTCAAAGTCATTTGAGCTTTATTCCCAAAATGGCACTTTGGAGCAGCCAATTTTTCTTGATACTGGATCTCCAGGGATCAGTTAACACTGCTCTATAAAGGTTTCCCGTAAATACGCGTAAATAGGTAGTTAAAAGTCTACTTATATTATTTTTTTTATGGTTTTGAGGGAAGTACTTTTAAGCAGGAATACCGCGCTTAAAAATGACGATATTTTAAAATGTTATTAGTGAAATATATTCTACTTAAAGAGAAGAATAAGCTTCCATTATCAGAAATTGTCATAAATCTAATGGGAGGAAATGCCAACCGGCAAACGATTTGTTCCGAGTGAGGCAATATTTCTCGAGTGTCGCCTGAGCCACTTTGGGAGGCTGTGTGCGCTAAATTGGGATTGAAAAATTGAAAACCAATGCCCGTATCATAAAATATAAGTCTTTGGGAAGACATCTACGTCAATGAAATAACTATTTGTGAGAAACGCCCATGTCCGACTTTTTGCAGGGTACGATCCACCGTGCGGCGGATACACTAAACTGCAATGAAGTACAATCTCAAAATTTGTTACACGTGCAATTGGTAGTGAGGGCTATAAATTAGGCACAAATATTTTTCAGAATATCACACGCTTCAATTATAAAAAGCGCGCCGGTTGTGACACACAAAAAGGTTCAATGGAGTAACTTTGCGTTTTAAATCCTTTCCAGAATATTCTAAATTTCGGCAGTGACTACTGTACGATCATATTTTGATGTGAACACTTCATTCGACGGAATGGAACGTTGTGTGGCGATTTTGACTGCCCCTAGCGGCCGCTTTGACGAACAAAAACACCTGTGACGGTTGTGGCGTCGAAACTGCATGACAGCATATTCTCGAAATATTTCGGGTGGAAAACACATTTTTTCAAAAAATCAAGTACATCGCTCAATCAACTACAAGTACTTTTGATGCAATTAGTACACAAATTGGAAAAATTTACCAGTTGTAAATATTGCAACCTGACAATCATGACAGTGACGGTCGTGACATTTCAAGCAGTAAAAACTAAAATGAAGCTTAATACATCAACTTACACAATTTTAACCGTCAGAATTCCTCAAAAACACTCATTTGCATTTGAATAGGTGAAATATGAGATATTTTATCACACATCTTACAACTAAAACGTTCAAGATTCAAATTGGGCGCATTTCGTAGAATGGCCTTGATTAGCGCCTGCAAGACTGTAGGAATACTTGACGCATTGCGCGCTCACCACAGTGCGCGCTTTAATCGTTGAAAATTGGTAATATCTCGGTGCCGGACCTACCGCGGTCCACACTACATCCAACCAGTGTTTACCTCGAGCCTCAATCCTTGGATCGAGGGATTGTAGAGATTTTGCACAGTCCATCGAGTCATTCATGTCGAGGCCCATCCATCTTTTTCTGATCGACCATCGTTAAAACGAGATCCTCTCCATAGCGAGGAAATCAGCCGGTCCCTTGAGTTCTCGCTGTATAGAGATTCATTACTCTATTATTATTTTCTTCCCCTTCATAATCTCACCCATCAGTAATGCACGAGAAGCAATCAGATAATGCAAATGTGAATGTGTGAATTACTTTGTATGCGTTCAGATGGGTATGTGTTACGGTCAGAACCCGAAAACCGGGCACATGGCGATTTGCCCGGACAAAACCCGGTTTTTTAAAATATTTCGCCATGTGCCCAAAACGCCTTGGGCTAAACGCCATTGGCCCGGGCTAATCGCGTTTTGCCCGCTCTCGGTGACCGTAACACGGCGGAAAATACATTATTACCAAAACGTGTACATCGCTCAATGCCGCAACAGTATTTTTGATGCAGTGTACATTGTGACAACATTTACCAGTGTAATTCATGCAACCATATGCACAGGTGCGGTTATCGGTTCTAACCGTACATTACATATGTACCTAAATCAGCAATGCTTTGACGCAAAAGGAGATATCGTCGACCTTTTCCCTCTTTACCTTTTGCTTAGTGGTAAAGTAGCTCAAGTAACATCCTAAGGAGGAGGGGGAGGGTTAAGACAAGATCATTTTTTTCGCAAAATCAAAATTGTACTTTTCTTGAACCCAAAACATATCAGATTTGCTATCATACTCGCGAACTGTATAAACCTCGCGGAAACGTCATGATAGGCACTGTTCTATTGGAAATCGTGTCTTCTTCGATTTCAGTAAAAAACAATTTGATGCATGAGCAATTGAAGATGAGGAGCAGAGGAATCGACCATCAACGGCAACTGACATTTGCTATGTGGAATAAGTGCAGGCGAAAGTGCTCGAAAATGGTCGTTTTGAGCTTACTGAACAGTATACTTAATATTTCTGAAGGTTTTGTACATAGGTACAATTTTGGTACACTTGCCCCTTGATTGTTTTCCTTTGAACAAAAATCCTACCTAATTTCAATTTCCCTATAGCTGCTTGAGCGTTCTACTCTCTGGTTCTAACAATGATCCTACAATTTTGGAAAGGATAATTTTCGGTGACAAAATTTAAGTGTACGGCTACAATATGGAGACGAAACTCCAATCATCCTCATGAATTGAAAAAAGTAGTGAAAGACTGAAAAAAGAGAGACAAGTTCGGTCAAACATAAAAATCGCAGAACACCCATGAGGTTGCCGTACTTGATGCCACATACCAACGAAGCTAATCAGGATTTTTCAAATTTGTGAATGTAGCGTTCTTACGTATATTTTCAGCTATCAGGAAAGTCCCAAAAAACCTAATTCGGACGCATTGTGGGCTAGTTATCACCAAAATCCGGTTTCTAATTTACAGACCTCGTATTCCTGCTCATTGGATATCCGTGGTGCATGTCGCAAAAATGAAGGCGCTTCCCCGTCTTGTCATCTTCGAAGAAGCCCTGCTGTTAAAATGTATGTGTTTGTACATGGCAGTGCATTCTAGTCATTAATTTATCCATTGAATCAAGAACTCTGCATATCTTTTGACATTTTCATACTAATAATAATCTCATGATCTGCTTTTTCAGTTCGATCTCTGGCGTCGATCAGTCTGCACAAAGGACTGGACCTGAAAGCCCCGTATCACTTCAACTTTTTCGGTCTGGACCTCAACGAAGAGTATTCAGCGCTATTTGGCGGGGTACTCAAGGAACAGACACAATTCGCACAGGATAGCATCCGCACCATATTGAGTCTGTATCCTAGTTTCAAGCCACCCCCTTCCATCATTCTTGTCGGACACTCAATGGTTAGCTTTTCAAGTCTTGAATTTTTTTCATTTAAGTACTCAATGGAAAGAGGATTTACTGTCAAAGGCAGAGAAATTTTAAAATTTCAACTTTTGTCAACCCTATCACCTGAAATTTTTTTTACATGTATCCGAGATCTTTTCCTCAAAAATTTTAGCACTTAGTAAAACAAATGCGTTTGCATCGTGAAATAGGTGGAGCACATCTAGGTTTCAATCAAGGCTCCATTTTGTCTCTACCCATTAAGAAAGAAGGGGCATAACTCCTGAAGAATGTCGTTTTTGCCTGTAAGCTCTTTAAACATTTCTGAACCTCCATGAGCCTGAAGTACTAATGTTGGTGTATTCCTGCAACCAGCGAAAAAAAGGACAGTAAGAAATTCAAAGTTAATCCTCACAATTTGAGGGATTTTTATTGCAAAACCTTAAATTATACAGTTAAATCCTAAGTCTGCAGAAAACTTCAAACTTCCTTAGAATTTTTGTCCCTATAATCATTATTCCTAAACATGTGCAACTTTGCATGAAGGCGTAGCAAGTAAAAATTTCTTTCATTTTCTCCCTTACTACAAAATCTTTCGTTTTATTCAAAGGGCTACATAAATACCAATGTATCATTCTTCAAATTTTAGTTAACTATTTTAAGATCCGAATGCTTACAAGCAGAATCATTCGTTTCTATTATTATGTTGGTAATTGCAATGGACACTTAATTAAGTCCTGTAAAATACATCCACATGCAGTAATAAAAAAGTAGTGAAAGTAACAGCTAATCAACTAAATGTACACATATTTTAAGTATTCGATTTTATGTAAAGATCCATAACTAATTTATCTTACGCTTTCTCAATTAGTCGTCAACTTTAATTTGGGCTAAAGAAATAACTCTCTAGGTAATTGCAAATTTTTCTTCACTAACTTCACAAAAAGTTGTTATTTTTTTATTTTATTTCGCAAACCGTGAATAATTTTACTGTATTTTATCTTGCATTGATCACAGTGTCTAGAAAAAGGAGAGATAATCTCTTTAATTATCCTATTTGTCATAACACCCCGTCTGATCCGCTTTCAGGGTGGAATTATTGCAAAGGGGCTGATGATAGATGAGGCTTTTGATGCAGCAGCAACGATCAAAGTGATTGTGACACTGGCTTCTCCTCACACTCCAATTCTGTTGCTTGATTCATATTTGGCTGACTATTATAGAGAGATAGATCTCCACTGGCAGAAGAAAACACAAAATGTAACGCTCATTTCTATTGGTGGTGGAAACCGTGACCTCCATGTACGGGGCGCTCTCACTCATGAATCCTCCGCTGATGTTGATGTCCTTGTAAGTTTATGCCTCTCCTTTGCTTTATTTTAGTGTGATACTTATAATACTTGTAATAATTCTTTAATGGCGTTTTTGGGCCAAATGATGATAGATTCTCTTCATACCCGTTAAATGAGTTTCTACTAATCTACTATAAAGACAAAGAGATAACTATGGATGTAGGCAGTAATGTGACAGTGGGTTTAGGGTAGTTGTACAACTTTTATTGCACCCAGTAGCTTAAATCTCTCTGAGGAACATTTGTGTTTAAATACCTAAGTTTTCTTTCTCTTTCTAATTTTTAAACATATTGTCACTTTATCTGAAATAGTCTAAGAAAGTTTTGATTTCTTGATTTAAATCTTAATTGAGATCATTTAAACAGAGAATGACGAACTTATCAGAAACTTCTAATTATGAAGGAACAACGTCTGAGGTTATATCTGAGGAAGCAAACTTTTTCTGACAACCGATCTTGCAAGGTTATGCGCCTATCTTATCCTTGGCATGGTGTATGAATAGGAAAGATTGGTGCAAACTCTATAAAGATGACATTCGTTCTAGCACTTTGCTTCTATATTTTTTTTTAAATCTTATTTTAATGAAAAAAATTCAACTTCTGAACAATGACATATTTTCCTTTTCCGTCTAAAAATAGGGACCAAGCATACCAGGCGTTTGGAAGTCTACAGACCATTTGTGTATTTTGTGGTGCAAAAGCCTAGTCAAAGTCATCAATCGTGCTTTTTTTGATGTCATTGATACTACTTCCATGGGTGTTCACCGTAATGATGCTGTTCGTGCTGAAATTTTCAAATACCATCTCCAACAAGTGAGTCACCCATATTCAGTATTCATCAACAACTAACCGTTCTTTTGATTTGTTAACTTTTTATTTTCAAGAAGTCCGCATTTAACTTTGCCCAGAATTTTTTCAAAGAAAACATATCCTCAAACAAAACATTCCTAATGCAAATTTTGTATGTTTTAAGACTTTTGACTTTGACTTATTGTCCTCTGCTTGAACAAAGTACTGACTAATGTCAGCTAGTCAAAATATTAAATCCAACCTTTTTGAAAAGAAGAAAAAAAAACACTAAGAAGTGGCCCGAAACCTGAATGTAACAAGGTGGAGAAATGGTGCTGGGTCCACACCATTTCGTGGGGAAATCAAAGCCAAGAAGTTCTAAAAATTAAAATTAGAGTTAAAAATAATTTTTTGAACTCTAATGCACACCAGTACGAAACTGAGGAGTGAGAGTGTTCAGCTCAGAGTCTGTCAGCGTCAGTCTTGGCTTTGATTTCCCCTCGAAATGGTGTGGACCCAGCACCATTTCTCCACCTTGTTACATTCAGGTTTCGGGCCACTTCTTAGTGTTTTTTTTTCTTCATTTGTACGCACAGTCTGGGGACATGTGTTTTCTCCCGTTCGGGAGCGGGCGGTTGCGTCTAGATGCGTTTCGCATCTCCAACCAGCCTGATTATCATTTTTTCGGGTTTTCCTTGTTTTGTTATGAGAGTTGTTCAGCAGCGACGGTAGATGGCGCGAGGATCACACTTTTGTGTCATGCCTCGGGTCATATCCATGACGGCGTTTTAATGCCGTCTTGGATTTTGCGGCATGTTAAGTTGGGTTCACTGCCGAGTGTGATCTACTGATGAGGTCTAAAAAAGCCCAAACCGGTATAGATCTCTCGACGTGACTCCAACTTAATATTCCACTGCAAACTGCCTGAGCTGAACACTCTCCCTCCTCAGTTTTGTACTGGTGCGCATTCGAGTTCAAAAAGTTATTTTTAACTCTAATTTTAATTTTTGAAACTTCTTGGCTTTGATTTCCCCACGAAATGGTGTGGACCCAGCACCATTTCTCCACCTTTTTGAAAAGTTTAGTCGATTGAGTTGTACCACAGCTTATTCTTGATAAGTTGTGGAAACTAATAACATGAATTAAATTTTGCTCCAATCTTTTTGGCATTGATAACCAGGCCATTTTTTTCATGAATTGAACAGAGAAGTGATGGAAAGCATTTTCATCAAGACCTCCACCCACCCTCCTTGAAATTGGATCCTGCTGCAAAGTGGGTAGAAAAACGTGAGCTACGATTCCGTTATGCTGAAAAAGAAATCACCAAGACTACTTACCTCCTGCTTCCAACGACTAATTTTAAGAGCTCTCAGTTTGACAAGCTCACCATTGATGCTGAGAATCTCAAATCCACCGATTGGATATTTTTATGTCAAGCAAATGAAAATCGCAATGGAAAATATTGGTAAGTTTGGATTTTCCTGAAAACTGATATATATTTTCCTAAAGTTTTTCTAAGTATATTCATCTACTTTTCCTCTGGTACTACCCTCATTATGACCAGCAATTATCAGATTTTAAAACTATCAAAAACACATGTATTTCTGCACAAAGAACCTTTACCTTTCTCGGAGACTATTTCTGTATGGATAGCCGAAATTTTATCTTTTGTTTGTTTTATTGTCACAGTGGCAAATATTTATGACACATTAAAATCAATAATTTTGGTTGACTAGAGAATATCAGGGAATCTAAAAATTAGGAGATTGACTAATTGGAAATCACTTGTTCTGTTTCAAAAAATATGAATAAAATGAAAGTGAAAATTTAGAAAAAATCATACTTTAGTTACATTTTCTCCAACCTAAGGTATTAAAATGTTAATTCACAAGTTTTCTTCTTTTCCAGTCTGTTTGGTGAAAATTTGAGCAAAAATGGTTACATTATGCCGACCCTGACGCAAAAACGTAAACAGATCCTAATTAGTGCCTCTGATATCAACCTGGACTTTTTCACACATATTATTGTTAAGATCTCTGCCACAAATGATCCGGTAAGCTTCCCAAGCATTCAGCCAGCTATGGATTGGATGCTTGTCATAGTCGAAATTTCTAGTGTCTCTGATCTCCTAAGTTCATGATCAGTACTTAGAATTATGATTTAAAGTTATAAATGTCTAATAGAGATCATGTTGTTACCCTGCATTATCCCTTAGTTTTGTCTTTCAGCACAATAAGGCCCTGTTCACACGAGCGCAGTTCGCGGAACTTATTCCTCGAACTGCTCAGTTCCCGGAACTTATTCCTTGAAACGAGGCATGCTGTCCACACGAGTTCGCCCGAACTGGAACCGGAACTTCATTAAACTATACAATTATTGCAAAATAATAGATTATTACGACCGCCAAAGTAACAAAATTAAATTTCAAGATATGTAAAGGACGTAAAAAACAAAAACAAACAAATTCACATCAAAAGAAACATATGTAGAAGCTCGGAGTACGGGGGAAGTTCCGGGTTTTGGAGGAATAAGTTTTAGCTTAGCTAAAAACTTGCTCCGGGAACAAGTTCCTCGAACTGAATTCCGCAAACCGCGCTCGTGTGGACAAGGCCTAAGTGAAGAGCAATAATGACACTTTATTTTCTCCTAGCAAGGCCTTGTTAAGCTTGTGCACCTAGCATTCCTTCAGATTCTTTGTGGTCCTCCTCATATCAAGGTAGAGCTATGCCATATCAAGCAAATCATTCTACTATGCTGCAGACCATTCAGAGGAGATTTTGGAGTGTAAGATGATTTTTTCCCCCTTCCGTTCAAAAGCCTCTCAATAGTTTTCATGACTCTTTTATTGATGACTGTTGACTCATGTTTCTTCATTTTTTTATTGATAGGTATCACTTTCTGTCGACTTTCACAACTCAAATGAAAGAACTCTGACCACTCCGCTCCCAAGTCTCGTATCTTTTGGAAGGACATTAATCACTGCAACAGAACCTGGGGCAGTAACTTATTCAGTACAGATTCCAAATTTGGAGAATGAAGTTCAAGCAGGATATCTACACTTAAAGTCCGTAAAATGTAATAAACAGAGACACTATGCAATTTTGCAAATGAAAGTTCCATGGAGTCAGGAAAGCACTCACTCTTTCTCCAGGTATGTGATTTCTCTTTTGTAAAGCAGTCACAGTTTTCTTTTGGTAGCATTTAAGTTTATTTATTAACTTTTCCAGTAGTAGTAGCAACATAGGATGAGATCTTCGATGTGCAAATAATGACAATTCTGATTGTTGCATCATGGTTTGAATTGTATGATTCTGGTCTTTTTAATTAATTTTTTTTTTATTTCAGTTACAAAAAGCAAGTGCCCCTATTTTTGAAACTGTACCGTTCAAAACCTAGCGGAGATGCAAGTGCAGCTGCTGTTTCTTTGACTCTTGATCCAGATTGCGCTTATACAGTCAGGTTTGTAATGTATCCAATTGTAAGATTGTCTCCAAAGATTTGACAACTTTCGAATCAAATTATAGGACCTTTGAAAAGAGGCCTCTTGTGAAGCAATTAAAACCTTTATTCAAACCAAAACATAACAAGTTCCAAACTGGTTGCGTTCTTTTTCCTAGGTAATTAATTTTTTTGCTGATTTTTAGTTTTTATATTTATGAATAATTCTTAAAATGGTTTCATTTTTTGCAGCATCGAGTCATCTGTCATCGATTTTCTTGCATCTGTCGGACAGATATATTCACCCCTTCTCATCCCAAATATTGTCGGCATATTGCTACTTACCCTGTCAGCTCAAATGATGAACTTGGCCTTATTTGAAAGTTGTTCAATGTACCACAACGTTTTAGTTGTTGGCGCTCAACCGGTCAAGACTCTTTGCATCACAAACATAGTGACATACGTTTTAAGGTAAGCTGTTTTGAAGAAAATAGTCCGGTATTAAAAGTAAGTCATCTGCAATACAAAGATATTTAATTTTATTTTGAACATTTAGAGAGCTCAAAAAAATAACCTTTATTCATTTTTCTATGGAAGGAAGTTTTGATGGAACATAGCGAACGGCCTCGAATCGTTTTATCACTGCAGAACTATAGACTCATCAGAAACATGGGGGTTTCAAATTTGGGTGTTGCATATTACTTGTCATATTTTACTTTTTCGAAGGACAACTGAGAATCATTAATACACCAAATTCCGCAGGGATTTTTGTCACCTTTTCAAAATCATTCCCTGAAAATTCTATGATAAAGTAACAGCTGATATTTTCTTGAATAATTAAAATGGGTACTAGCACTTTTTAAACACCACAATGGAAGCGCTTGTTTCGGAAAGATGCCAATTCTGGAAAAAAAAGAAAAAAATCTGGAGGCACAGAAACACACAGGAGGCGGGAAAGAATTTCTTTTCTGTCAAAAACTCAATCTTGAAAAAAATCCGACTTGGTACCTTTTCAAAATGAGCGCTTCAATTGCAATTTGTGTTTCCTTTATTCTCTATCTAATCTAATCTTCATCTTTTTCTGTACATTTTATTTGATTTTCGATTTTGCAGTGTTCTTGGTGTTGTTCCGGCAGTTTACTACCAACTAAGTTTGGCGTCGATGTTTTACTTTACCGTAGGTTTTGCCATCTTGTACATCATTGGAGTTGGTCTCTGGTACTCCCTTGTCTTCAGCACAAACAAAATCAGTGATATTGTTCTCTCGTAAGTATTTTGCATATATGATTGATAGTATACTTTATGCCTTTATTGCGCTAATTACATTAAATTTGTAGAGGAACTCCGCTCAAGTCCAAAATCATTTCACAAAAAGCTCATAGAGAGCAATGAAGTTCTCCTTTTTTAAATGATAGTTTCATTTTATTCTTAACACAGCCTCAATCCAGAAGCCTCTCATAGAGGAAAAAAGGTGGTGGCACCTTTTGATTTGTTTACAGCAATATGTTGGTGAATTCAGTATGTTCATCATCAATATTCCTGCAAAATCCAAAATTCAACTCATGACCAACGAACGGTAGAGTCCTTTGCTTAGGTACAATTTGACGCAAAATATAATCTTCTACAATTTCTGAAGTATATTTTTTCCCCATAACCCCCTTTTTTTTTTAGAAAATTGATGACTGAAATTCCTGTGCCCTCTTACATCATTGACCCCTTTCCGAGAGCCGAAAATGTGAACATTTTTTTTTGTATTTAACTTTAAAGGTACTTACCGATTGTTTTAATCTGTCTGTGCACAATCAAATTGATGTTTTCTAGATGAGTAATCCTCTGTGTTCTCTACTGACCAATTAGAGTGTCAAAAATAACATCTGTAATACATCAACCTTTTTGAAGACGTAATTTTCATCTTGGCAAAGATGGCCAATCATCAACAACCAATACAAAAAAAGTTTTCTGAATGCCATTCGTAATTCAACAGTAATTTTCTTTTATCTTGCTCCCTCAGATTTTTGGCAAGGTATCTAGGCAGTTTGACGTGGTCTGAATGGATACTCTCAGGGTTGGAACAGTTACCAGTCATCGTGTCTGCAGTCCTTATTGGTCTTGTCAACAGCACTTGTGGAGGCCTTGCTTTGTCTCTTGGTGCTATTTTCTATTATTTAAAGGTATTTTGTTTCGTTTTGTTTTTCTCTGGGAGGTTAGTTTGTTATCATACCTTTTTGATACTCGCAGCTTTTATTATTGATCAGCACTCTTTAAAAATCTTCTTTATGCTGAAAAATTGTCTTATTGATCAAGAAATTTTTGTATTCTGCTCGTTAAATACTTTGTTAGTACAACAAGATATTGAAAATTGATACATTACACGGCACTCATAGGGTTTATGTTTTATCCCATCTCACCAATAGAATAAGTTATAGTTTTAAGCAATAGGCTCACAGATTGACAGATCTTGCTGTGTTGATGGAACTGTCAAATCTCATTGGGAATTTAATTCTCTTCAAGCACCTCAAAACCGCGCTGGACTTGCAGATTGGAATTTTTATTAGAGTCAAGATTTCAATGATTTTCTTGGGATTTCTTGGAAATTATATCAGTAATATTTCATAATAGGGGCGAACAAAATGTCGAAATTGAGTATAGAATAAAATATTTTTTTAATTTTTATTTTTCAGAAGTTGTTTAATTTTTTGTCTACAGTTTTCGTTTGCTTTCAGATCTCTTACTAAGTAAAAGAGCAAATCTGGCGTGACATTTTTTATTTACCAACTCCTATTGGATAACAAATTGGTATAACCGCTCGCCGTTTTCATTTCAGCTTTGTTCCTTATATGAAGATTTCCTCAACTATTACATCTACTACCCATTTCGCTACATCATAAACCAGCTGAAGGCTCGATTGAGCTGGAAATCAAACACCGAGCTCAAAGATATGTGGCGGAAGAACTTGCCACCTAATGTTGACGATGATGCCAATGATTTGACACCGCTACATTTCCACTTCACGATTTTTCTGCTGTGGGCAGCCTTAGCTATTCTGAATGTCCCATCCACTCTCATGTGGGCACATAACTTCCAGTAAGCTCAATTTTACTATCAGCCTCAAATAATTGATTTTTTTTAAAAACTTATCATTTACTTGAGTTTATTGTGATGTGCACATTAATTTAATTATGTGGTTCAAAAATGAACCTTTTTTTCCCAATATAATAATAATGATTATGGTTTCAGGATAGCCGTTGCTAGATATCATAATAGACAAAATCTGAAAAACCTTGACACTTTTAAACAGTAAAATCTGTTATGTATTTAAGTTTCAACTTAGGTTTATTTCCTTGCACTGGTTACCCTGAAACCATAATTCCTTAAAATTGCTACTACTGTAATGTTGAACTAAAACAACTTCGCAACTTTAATAATGATTGGTTATTTCTCCTTAAATTGATGCAGTAGTTAAAACCTAAATTGAAGAATAACACCTATAACCAAAAATATCATCAGGATGTCACTATAATGAGAAAACAACAAGTTTTGATCTGACCATATTTTTTCTTTTTCAAGGAATACACTTATTTAATAAACTTAGTTTTTCAATATTAATTTATCTAGTTCTAACTTAATAGGTAATTTATTTTCCAGACATTCCGTTCATTTGGAGCCGGACCCTTCATGGCTGCCTGGCATAGCGCTAAGTCTCTCTGCAGCAGCAATATGGCCTGGTTCATGTCCTGATTCTGGAATGTAAGTTTCAATTTCAAAGGCAAATTTCTACAAGTGGATTCAGTTAAGTTTTTTATCTGCTACCAACTTCTGTTAATAGAAAATAAAATTCCCATGGTATGACTATGTGCCTACAAATTGTTGGTAGTAATGACGACTACATCCACAATTCTCAACCCACTTCCTAAGGTAGGTGGAGAAATGCTAACATTGGCTGCATTGGCTCAGAGTCTAGGTCTTGTCGTCTTGAAAGTGTTTTTCTTTTTCAGTTGGTAGTTCAGTGTAATATGGCTTGAAAGTGAACCAAATCCACTCGCAGAAATTTGTCTCCAGTATTGTACTGTTTTCTCTTTTTTCGTCATAAAGGAAAATATATTGCTGAAGCAAAATTTTCCTAAGTTTATTAGGTGGGTTGTAGAAAGTGTTTGCTTGGATGGTTTGGACTTGGAGACCTAAAATTGTAGATAACTTGTGTCTACAAAATTAAGAGACCCAAGTTAAACATCATGAAGGTGTATGTAATGTGAAATGCTGGGGAAGCAGTAATTTCCCTCCATCCTTCTCTTGCCTAAGGAGAATGGACCACTAGACATGGTGCAAAATTAAGCACCACTATACATGCGTCCCTTTACAAATTTCACATAGAACTTGTTGAACGCATTCAACTTTTCTAAGTACAACTCCCAAGTTAGGAAATAAATATTTTTGTTTACATTAGTTCACACTACCTGCTCACAAAAAAAAAAAAAAAAAAAAAAAAAAAAAAAAAAAAAAAAAAAAAAAAACTAGAGTTTACTTGAGTCAAATCAAGCAATAAACTAATCATGGTATATTTTACGATGGCAGAATTTTCCTATGCAGTAACTTTTTTCTGACAAGATTGAGGGTACCTTGTATCAGAAGAGGAAGGAAATGTAAAAGACCAAGCTCTAAATATTTGCATAACGTATAGGTTGATTTTAATGCCTAATTTGGCCTACATGATCATGGTTTTTTTGTAAGCAGGAAATTTAAATTTACAATTTGTATTGTAAACTACGAACATTTATTTCTTCTTTTTTTGCCAGTATGATTTAACATCATTATTTAAGAAGACTCATTCAAATTTATCCTCCTTTTCAGAAAACACTATCGGGAAATCAGCATTCTGATTTACATCCTTGCCTGTGTGTCAATGGTTTTCTGTCATCACACTATTTACTACCTTCAGTACATCATTTCTACTGCGTTTGTAATCATTGCTGGTCACCAGCTGATTGGGAGGTACTTTGCAAGAAAAGCAATCGAGCAAGAGCAAGAGCAACTAACTTTAACAGAAGACAATCCTTCAAGTGAAACGTTATGCCCCAGTGATCAAGAACATGAAGAAATCGCGGAACTTGTACAGTTGTTGCAAAATTCTGCAGTAGAGGAAAAATTCTCGGAACAGGCTGAGAGGAAGGGTAACGAAAAGTTGGAACCTAACTCAAGCTCCGTGGGAACCAATGAGTTTGAAACAGAGGAAGTTCAATCCTCGGGGTCCTCAACTGAGTCGTTTGAGTTGCTCGACGGTCAGAACATCCTTAATCCGTTGCAAGATTCAAAAGTCCATGAGCAGCCAGTGGACATTGATAACAGCTCTCAGGAAGAGCTCACGGCCAAGGAAGATACCATCGAAACTTGTGCAACTGTTACAGAGTCAGGTGACGCTAAAGATGTTTCGGAGGAAGCAGATGATGTGTCGACTGAAACTGAAGAGTTGTCCAGCTCAGATGAAGAAAGCACCGCTCGCATTGAATCCACTTTGCCAGATTCCAACAAATGAGTTTTTTTTGGGTGCCTGAACTTTTGAAGTACAAGACAAGCTACGAATTAAAGCATTATATCACTGCATTTTCTGTTCATCATCTTGGATTTTGAATGAATCATACAGCTATCAATTTTGAAAGGAACTCCTTTGGCGGCTATTACAAAGTTTAATCAAAGTTGGCCAAATAGGGAAATTTGGATGAGGTTGTTTGTTTGTTTTATTTCTTCTTTTTTTATTTGGTCTTTGAGTTAATGACAAATTTCAACATTTCTAGCTGGAGTTGATTTTCAAAACCTACATTCACATTTTTTTTATTTACACTACATCCATGAACTAGTTTCAGTGTGGAATTTCTAAGATGATACGCGGTGCTTGTAAGTACTTTAATTCATGCACTCCACCGATCTATCAGTAAGGTGATTTGTTCATGGCTTTGGTTTTTGCCAATTTTTGATAGTTGCCTCATGAATGTAGGCTGAAAAATGGGGTCCAGCAACCAAACTGAATTTTTAAAATTCTTAAATTTCTGCCTTTTAAATACTTGGTGTTTATCCTAAGTTTTTAATAAGTGGAAGTGAAACTAAGTTCTAATGTTCCTGAATGATAAAGAATTCTCAAACGCATATAATTGCGTTAACATTTTCCTGTTTTTAATTTTAGAAGTTATAATCCTTAATGTGATGATATTGGTTCGATTAAAAGAACCCAATACTATTTTGTTTTAACTAAGTATTGATATCCTAAACTTTGTGCTTTTTTGGTCTTATGGTGAAAGCACAAGAGAATTGAGGACTAAATTTTTGTTTTTGTTTTCTGGATTTACTTGAAATTAAAATGTGTTTTCCTGAAATCCAAAAACACTACTTTCCTTCAAAACTTTGTATAAATTTATATTTTTCTAAGTTCCAACTTTAGTTTTGTGTGAATGTAGTCTCTTTAACTAGTCATTTCTATGATAAGGTGTGTTTATAATAGGTACAGATCACCCTATATTATGTAATTCCTTGCAAGCAAATCTCGGAACTTTAACTCTGCATCAAAAACAATTCTTTGAGTTTTCTTGAAATGATCTTCTGCTATTAATGGTGCTCAAAGTTTGTTTCTATTTTCTTTACACTTTATTTTTTTATCCAAATTTGGCTGCTGCTGTCTAACAGCAGTAGCAAGAACTCAGTTATTTATGAGTGTACAAATAACTTATTGGTTCTCTGTTCAGATGATATCATTACCAGGTCGGGAAAATTTTAGACCCGATTTTAACTGTCTTAATTCTGTAATTTTATGTAGTATACCTTCTGACTTATTTTTGCCAGGAGCATTTCCATGCACATCTTGAAAGTTATCCACCTACAATGATTTATGAAGTCTTAAAAAATACACCGATTTCAATCTGAATGTATCGACGTTCTCCTCTATTTTTCGAGATGAAATTAACTTCATGAATATCCATGCATGTATACTTTGCCTTCTATGATATTTTGAATCTTTTTACTCGTTTGCTTATCAAGAAAAGAAGGCATTAAATTTAGAACATAATATTTTTTATGTTTTCTCAAAGTTTCCTGTAGTGATTAGAAATTTGCAATTTCTGCATGTTTTCACACAACTAACATCGGCCTGTTATCCTGTTTTTTAGACTTACCTATTTTAAACATTTTTCTTCATTGATTTTTCTCTTATTCAAATCATTCTTCATTCTTGAGCAGTTCTACTCTGTGCAAAACTGCTTAGATTTTAAAATTGTATTTCTTCCTATTTTTAGACGTATTGACGCTGCTCTTAGTATTTGTATATTATGTAGGCAAACAGTCATGCCAAATTCTTGCAAACATTGCTTTCTTCCAAATTTGAATGAAATTTGAATTAGTTTTTTTTTTAAAGTTGCCTGATCCGAGGAAGTTGTTTATTTAATTGGACATATTTCTGCTAAACAGAGCTACAGACAATAGGAAAGATGGAGTGTGTTTTGGAAAGCTGCATAAAGAAACAATATAAAAGTGGTCGTAATTCCCTTAGGAGAAATGGAAAAGCGGAATTTTACATTCTACCACACGGAACTAAGAATAAGGGCCAACTGTGTGCTGCACTGTTGAGCTGTGGGCATGTGAAAAGAGCGTTGTGGACAGGGCTTATAAGTTAAAGGCTTCCGACCGTCGTCCTGCGTCTCGGTTGTCGCTGTTGACGTCACTGGTGCTTTACAAGTCCCATTCATTCTAACAGCCCACAACTAATGAGCACACTCCTTCTTTCTCACCTGCCTCCGTTTTCGTTCAGTAAAAATACGTCCAATTGCAGTTTTATTTGGTTGTCACTTTCAAAACTTGTACTCACAGTTAATTAACCTAATTAAATTTTCAATTTTTTTCTCCTATATAATTGAATTGATAATTTTGAAAACATATCCGACCCATCATTTCTATTTTAATAGAAAATAAATAAATAAATAACTTTTTGAAATTGTGTTTGTGTCCCTTAAGTAATTGTAAGCTTTATGGATTGCATCTAGCTTTACCAGATTGTCAAGAAATTTCCACAAGAGACTTATTGTCGACTCTACGATATTATTGATTCAATTGAATTTGAAGTTTAATCTGCTCAAATAAAATTTTGGACGTATATTTACTATAAATAGTGCTCATTACTTTTTATTAAATTAGAAGGTTTTAACTTTAAAGTACAAAGACATAACCCCACAATGTTTGAAACAAGTCGAATCATAATTGTTTCAATAACTTTAGTTATTACATGTATTTATGCATAGTTGTACCGAAGTGGTCCGGTCGTAAAGGAATATGTTTTGTGATCACAAGAGTGTAAATTCTCTTGCAAAAACGATTTTTTGTTTTCCTGTAGTTATTAGCATGTGAAAGTTGAATTTAATTCAGCTTGAAACTATCTTAGTCAATAAACCGCCTCTTAAAAATAGATGGAAAACCGCCGGTTTTTATAAATGCACAAAAATTCCAGTCATACATAAAGCACTACATTTCAGGAAGTTCACAATAGTAATGCTTCAATGGAATCAAGTGGATGTAACTTTCAGCTTTTATTTTTATTTCATTCTTGAGGGACCTAGATATGTATCAGGCCCGCAGGAGAAAAAATGTATTCAAGCAGTAAAAATTTAAAATTAGGTAGCGGGTCTTTTTTTTTTTTTTTTATTTTTTGATGTACGGACTTAATTTTCGGATCATCAGTAGTATAAACTGTTTAGTCTGAGCCATGTATTTTTTCAGTTTTCATGTTTCAAAAATAAGCCACCTCTACTGAGCTACCTGTAACTGGGTTGAATGGAATATATCAACAGTGAAACTGCAGGAATGTGTACTTTGGTTTGCAGTGTTGCAAACATCCTGTCGTAATTTGGCCTAAAAATTAAAAACCACCTTCTCTATGTTTTTTCTTCTTCCTCTTCTTTGAGTGAAGAATACTCAGTAAAAATGTTTAGCCATAATGTAGGTTCGGTTTCTTCCTAAAAAATAAAATTGAAGTTGAGATTTTGAAACACTGCAACTGAGATGTACGCATTTCTGCAGTTTCATCGTTGATATGTGTATCACATATTTAGTTTTGTTATGCAATATTTCTGGTTCAAAATAACTCTACCGGAGTCAGTGTGCTCTCCTCTTTAGAAGGTAGGAATAAAGGAGACTGTAATCGAAATGGTACGAATTGCTTTTTTAGTGTTAGTCATTGCTGTTTTCTTTCGTAGTAGGTAGGAGATACTGTGATAGGTTCTCTTGAACTATGTAGATTTATTTTTAGCAATTAATTCATTAAACCGGTGAGATGTGCTGTGAAGGTGTTTGAATGACCTTTGCTTCAACCAATAAGGAAGTCAGAAATTCTCTGAAAAATCAAGTTCCTACATATCAATATCCCTAAGTCCAAAGGTACCTTACTATATTTTGGTAATTTCGAAGAATTAGGTGAAAACCGTGTGTCAGGCCCAGGATCCCCATGTAAGTTGCAATTTTTAATACTCTGTAACTTCTTATAACTGGTGCAAGATAGGACTGCTAAATTTTTCTTTCACACGTAAACGTTATTGGAGATTTTCGAAACTTTACTGACTCGATTTTTCCAATAACGTTTGGTCCAATAATTCCAATAGTCTTGGTCTTTGTTTTTTGTAATATTTTCTAGTTCCCTTGATACTGTAAATAGATAAATAAATAAATAAATACTGTGATTTAGGTACCTTTCGGCTGTGGGGTACTGGTGTTTAGAAAAAAATTTCAAAGATGTATACCAGTGTGCGAAATAATGTACTTAGGTCGATAGATATGAGCCATCATAGGATGCGCTGATGTTTACCTAAATAGTGCAAACTTTAGGAGAGTCTTCAACTCATCTCAATTTTGATTGCCTAGAATTTTCAGCTTCTAACATTTTAAATCTTATAAATTGCAAGTTATGTAATCTATCAAATAGTATGATAAAACCTGTTGAGAAGCTTTTTAAATGGCTAAATTTAGTTTTTTGTGCCGAAGCTGAGCAGATCTCTCAAACATTGGGCATCACCCTTTAAAGCTTAGAAATCATGATAGAAAAAGAAAAAAGACCTTTGGATTATTGCCTTCCAGCCTTGTCAGACCTGGCCTGAGCCCCCCTGTGCGAGATCTATTCAGGTGCCTCTAGTGGCATAAAACTTAAAATGAAAGGGTACTTCATGCCACCCTCCCAGGCCATCACCTAGGATCGCCCCTCCTTGAACTAGACCTGTTTTGAAGGCAATGCACTAAGCTTACAGTCAAAACGTTTTTTATTGTTTTTCAGTATGTGCACAACAGCCTGCTCAACAATTAAATCCTTTTCCATCGACAAATAGTTCAAATAACACTTAAATACGAGTGCACATGTGCTTACACACTGCTACTACACATTTTCTGTTTTGTGACAGGATATATCCCTTAATTATCCTCGATGAATCTAGAGCTTACGTTTCTATCTGGTAAAGCATTATTATTGGCTCATTGTAACTTTATTTAATGATTTTAAACCAGTTTTTGTTAACTTGTTCTTCTAGAGTTTATTCTTGTATTGGTACTTGTGAATTTTTCAATTATTTCTTTTCATAGATATTTTGAAATTAATTACAATATGCAATTTATGGGATCAATTTTTTTTTTTTTTTGTTGTGAGATGGAAAGGCTTCAAAAATATAATTACTTGTACCGATATTAATGTTGCTAATGAACCTATTTTGTCAGACAAGGTAGTATGTCCTTTCACCCCAAGGGCTGTATTTGTAGTCAGTCCTTTAATTTCAAAGGCTCCGTGAGGTATAAGGAATACATTTATCAAGGAAGCCTGCAAGGGACGACTATGAACACAGTCCCAAGTTTTACTCTTTCACAATTTTTTGGCGTCCACGTCAAACTAATTAGTTTATGTAATTTCAGACTGCAACAGAAGATCCGCCATTTTGATTCTGGCATTCACTTCCCATGCTAAACTGTTGTCAGACAATCTTCTGTCGCAGTCTTGAAGTAAGTAAACTGATTTGTCATGGACTCTGAAATTTTCAATCCTAGGAGATGTTTGTTTTGAAGCCTTTTGCACTTCTCTACTTGGGTCAAAAAATTATTTTTTATTTTTAATCACTTTATCGCTTTGTATTTGGAAGACTTAGGTTACCTACTTCGAGCCTTGCACATCTTTTTTTAATGACTTGTTCAACTCTTCATAAGTTTTTTCTGTCAACTCAGTCATTATCTGCGCTCTGTTTCTTTCTTTCAAATTTTTCAATAAAAGAGATTTTTCTGACACTTCTAAAGAGTTTCATTCTTCCAGTTAGTCGCCTACAAGTTAAAAAAAAAGAAAAAAAAAAAAGAAAAAAAAATGTGCGTGACATTAGTGGTCTTAGTGCTTCAATTTTCCCTATGTAATAAATTAAAGCCCTCAGACTGTATTGATTCAAAACAAAGGAATATCATATGCATGTTGCAGGATAGACACGGGAAAGACTCCCCAACTGGATTGCATTTTGCAAAAAGGAACCACTAGCATTGCAATGATGCTAAGATGAAGCAACTTCGTCTTTTCCGATAAAATTGCGGAAATCGTGAAAAACTATGAAATTTAGATAGTAATTTTTGTCTTAAATTTACAGTTTTTAGCGAGTAAAATAGAAACTATTAATGGATAATCGGGTTTTTCCTCCAAGACAAAAGAAGTTGCACAATCTTAGCAACATTGCAATGCTAGTGGTTCCTTTTTGAAAAATGCAAGCCAACTCAAATACTCATCATACTAAGTTTCTTTTACTTAAGGACAAGGATTTTCTCATGATTTTATGAATTCTGTTATCCATTTATTTTACTTTTTGTTAGTCTTTTCATCTCAGCAGCAATCTTTAGAGGGAAAAGCATAATTAAATGGATTTGTGTCAGAGAAAGAGAATCAGGGCAGATGGTATAACCAGAGGGAAAAAAGATATTAAAATTTTAAAATCTAAAATTAAACAACTGGGAACGTCAGACTGGAATAAAAGGTGGAATGAATGAAAAAGTGAAATCCTTTGAAGTTTATATTAGTGATCGAATAAGAATAAAAACAGCATACTGACTTCAGAAGAGCTAGATTTTAATTTATTTTCCTCTTTCGATGGGAACTTTTAATTTTTATCCCACCTACTCTGCCAAAGTAATTTCTGACTGTGTTATAAGTCAATTACGGCAAAAAATCATTGGTAAATAGTAACAACATCATAGTAAAGGTTTAGAGAGATTTCTCTTACAGTAAACAAGTTAGGCAACTGCTTGGTTTTTTTATAAATGATTTCGTCTTAAAACAATGATTTTCATTTATTCAGTGGGATGAAAAAAGTCATATCATAAAAATCAATTATTTTTCGTCAGGCAACTAAATGCAGTTGCGAAAGAATACCAGGGTATGCCATCAACAATCATCAATCAATTCAAGCAAGGTCAGTTTAAACCGATGAGGGTCATCACACGAAGATCAGTTGAAATCGTGAATTGTGCAGCCAATTAAATATGTACAGTCATCTCTTGCTTTTGCGTTCAACATTAGCTAATTCTTTTGTAAAGTGAATTTTAAACTTCCGCCTTTCTTCATCAGTTGACAAGTTCAGCCACAGCTTTTCAAGTTTGCTTACTTCATATTTCTGTAAAAAATAATCAACAACAATAAAAATGAGATTTTACATCATAAAAAAACATTTGATCAACTTCGGTTTGTGGCAGCAGCATGGTGAGGCTGGGATAGATTTTACTAATTTGAAAGCAACTGAAAAAGCAGGGAAAGAGGATCTTTGCGATCCTTAAAATAATAATTGATAAGAGAAAAGGATAGGTGCATACAATTTTTAACTTTTCCTCAGGATGAAAATTAATCAGAAATTAAAACAGAGCCAGATCAACCGTCTGAGTGTGCTCCGAGAGGCTTGCACCACAAAGTCTTTTTTCCTACCTCCACCCCCCCTCCTGATAGAAAGTTTTGTAAAATTTGTTCTAGTATTTTTCCTTGTATCTCTTAGGCTTATGACTTATATACTTAAGTCTACAGGGGGCTGTCTCCCCTTCTTTCCCCTCACAATTTGTACCCAAATACGCCTCGATACTTGATCGATCACAGTACTATTTAAAGCTACTTTAAATTGAGCTAGAATCAATGAGGAGTAAAATTAAAGAAGCTTTAGCTGAAGGCAGGGTGGCTACCTGAATATTCAAATAACAGCGTTTCAAGGTTGCTCCAATGAAGATAGTGTGGAACTGGGCTGGCTGGCCTAGTATTCTGGTGATAAGCGGTAATACTGTGGTGATGAGCTTGTGCGGCCCAAAAAAGACTCGCATCAGAGAGATGCATGTGACTGGATTCCAGTATTTCACTGTGAAATAGATCAAAAAGGGGTCAGGAATTAATGTTTGTTCCATGGTCCAGGTTATATGATGACCTTCCAGCCGAGATATCAAAAGTGCCATTTCGATGGAGAAACTACGAAACCACATATCTTGGTTTGCGACGTTGCAGATTTCCTATCATACCATATTTTTTAAATGGAAAACTATCTGACCTCAATTCTTGAAAACCTCTGTGATTTTCCTTTTCTAGGCGAGGAAAATTCTAAGAAAACTAGATGGTATGAAGTTGATTTGTTCTCATACAAAAAAATAAAATGGGAGCGGAGATTTTTAAAAACAGTTAATGAAATACATGGTTTGGGAGTGTCAACGTCGAAAAGTTCTTGACCATTCCATCATAAAAACCCCTTTTTCCTCAGCAATTTCAAAAAGATGATCTTTCTTAAGCTCTGCAGGTATAAATTTCTGTGATTTTGCAAACAACACGTCACTCTTAATGAGGTTTTGCAAAAAATATGTAATTCTCGCTGCAATTTAGCCAGCCTTCCCATTTTTAAAACCTGTTTTTAGGGCCTTCCTATCTTTCCTTGTGACCAATGGCGCCTACCCTATCTAATGGTCTAGAAGATTTTCCACCCCTGAAAACAACTTTTGATCCTTGCTGATCTCTAATTCAAAGTTGTTTGATCTTCTTGATATAAGTACCTATTAAACGATAAAAGATAAGTTTTTGAAGAAAAGACAAGTTTTAAATTGCTACATACCAGAAAAAGATGTGACAGCTGCTCTTCCAAAGACGCCATGGATACATTCTACTTCCTCTAGTACACTTTTTTCTATGTCTCCTTTTGTAAATGAAGCACCAGGCGCTATTACTTCAACGGTAATATACCTACCAGGGAGAGAGAGTTCAAATTACTTTTTTAGCTCATAAAGTACTTAAACAGCAAGTTATTATGAATACAGGGTGCTTAATTAAAGGGATTAGAAAGCTAAACCTTCACAAGGACTAAGATGGAAAGCTAGCACTGACAAATGAATGCCCAATAAAGTTGTACTTACTTGATGGATTGTTTTATCTCCGACAAAGCTTCAGATGCTTAGTTCTGGAACCTCCTATCTTGAGTACAATTTTAGAAAATCATTTCGGTTTTTGTATTTTATAAAGGAAAACAAGCAAACTATGTGGCTAAAAATTTTCACAGAATATTTGGTGAATAGAAGGGAAAAATCTCAGGAATCAAGGAAATATGTAGGTAAGTTTTTTGGCTGATGTAAACATAAAATGTGATGCCTACATTAATCCGGACCAATAGGCAAGTTCTAGGCAGTCAGAAAAAGAAGGTGGTGGCATTTCCAAAACCTTGGGGAGATGTCAATGACATGAGTGGGTGTGAACTCTATGATCATTAATTCTTCTGGAAATTGATGAGATTTATGAAAAAAAATGCCATACTATTAGTTAAAAATTGTCTGAACTCGTATTCTGTGTAGTCCGATGCTAAAAACTAACAATGTTAAAGCCCATTATCTTTAATTTGAATTTCTTTTGCGAGAATGTTGATGCAATATTGTTACCATCTAGAACTCGTGCCAGAGAAGTTAGTGGTTGTTTACTTCTGATTGTAACAACACAGCAGACACTGTTAACAATATCCCTTTAGAGGATGGTATTGGTTTTCAGCATCTGCGCACGACATGCATCAGCACAAGGACGTTGTCACACTTGATCAATCCTCGATCGCTATTGGTGTAAGCGCAGTCGCTTACAAACAGAAAGTAAAAAACTGCCAATTTATCTGACGCAAATTCTGCAACACGGCGTAAACAAATCGGAAATTACCAGCACCTTTCATTTCTCTGTGGGTTCTTGAATTTTGACCATCAACTTAGTGCTATGCATGCTGCAAGCTCATCCCTTCCTATCCTCCCATTTAAGTGATATTTTACAATACCCCCAAAAAGAAAACAGAAGCTTGGTTTCTCATCAGCTCGCCAACAAAATTCGTGCATAATTGTTGAGATTTAATCCATGACCTTTAATGGATATTTTTGAGGCAATGATTCAAATTGACGTAAGATGTGAGAGTGTTGAGTGGGATAGAATTGGAGCTGAAATGATAAGAACTTAAAGCGTACCTCCGTTTTGCCCTCATTGCATCAGAGATTACCCCAATAAGTCACGAACGATTTCAGGTGTTGAAGAGTTTGATGTGATCAGTGTGACTAGATGGACATAACCATAAAAGCGACAGCACCATGCACAACAGTGAAACTATGATTTTTTTAAGGGATTAGAAACTAGAACGGAAATAATAAGCATGAATGGAAATCTTTCAGACATTTCAGACGAGACATGACCAACATGACATACATGACATGTGGTTGTTGTTCTGTTGGTAAACAAACTGGAGTCAAGTTGTCGCTTTAAGTAGAGCAAAAATGCTGTCAGCTCAAGTCAGCTCTTCGAAAAGTTAAAAGTTCTCTTAAGTCAATCTTAATCGCACAAAAAATTTAAAAAATGTATTATAAGTATTTTATGAAGTTAAAAATGTATCATTCGACTTAGATGATCCCTATAAAAAGAATTTAGGAAATACAATTTTCGTACTGTCGACTTTGGCAACTTTTTAACCTCACTCTTTTGGTTTATGTTTGGTTGGGGTAATGTTTTGAAATTTCAAAATTCAAATCCTCAGGAAAGATTTTTAATTGTTTCAACATGATTGAACCTAAATTATCTTCTAATATTATAAATTTTTAATTCCAAGCTCTGAATGACATGAGTAATTTCCTTTTCTACTCATTTTCACTAATTTATTGGAGGACTTAATCATGGAAGATCCATCTCAAGTGAAGCATTCCATCAGTCTGTTTGACTTTTCCCATATTTCGTCTGATTCACTCAGTTACCCGTCTAGTTATGAAACATCTGCTCCATCAAGGTATGTACTTATCTTCAACATGACTGCCATGTCGAAGATCAATTAATTTATAACAAATGACAAATATGTTGTCAGTTTTTAAAACTTGTTCAACCCAAGGAAAATAAGTTTTGACTCAAGTTTCGCGTGTTAGCGCAAATGTCAATCAGAATTACTGCTCAGGAAGAGCGTGTAATGAAGTGCTCATTGCTTATATGAAAGTGCCTACAATACCTATAAATTAACATTATTTCTAAAATTAATCTGCCTGACTCATTATCACATAATTTATTTAATGAGGACTGAACTTCATTTGTGTGCGCATTGAACTCATTCTCCAAGTTGCATTTTTCTCAGCAACGATATTCTAACTTGAAAGGAGGCACATGCCACACATCTTCTGAAACATGTACTTGTGGTGGATGCTATCTTATATACAATTATACTCAGCGATTCCCAATTTCAACAAAAGTTTCAGTAAAATTGGTTGACTAACCATACAAACAAGTCATATCTTGCAAAGATAAGGAACAATGTGAAACATAACGGAAATGAAAAGGTAAGAAAAATCTAATGCCGGTGAACTAGGCTTTGATGGTTGGTAGAGTCAAAGATCATATCAATTGAAACTGAGTATAGAATTTTATTCAATAATTACCATTTTCTTGTTTTCAGAAGGTTTTCATTAATTGATCTTGACTCAAGGAAAACCTCAACCTCCACGGATTACAGTTTTCCAGCACTGCATAATTTTAATCATCCATTTGAGATACGAATCCCACCAAGTGCCTCTGTCTGCCCGCCACAGGTATAATACTCTTATGTAAACTTTCTAAAAGCTAAAACAAAAGCCTTTCATAATGAAGAGTCTAAGTCCCCACATCTGTACTGAGTTTTTGATTTGGTAAAAGGCAAAAAAACTTGATTACAGATCACAAATTATCATTAATGTAAGCCTAATACCTAAAACACACGATACTCTTGCAAGGCAAGCCTAATTTTTAAGTTGTAAGTACAGTCGTGTATTGTTTGAAACAACAAAATGTTTCCGTTTTTTTCTTCTTTTTTTTTACGCAATTCTGAACAACCAATGAGAGAGCAACTTCCAAATTTAAGTTAGAAAACAGCGTTGCAACATAAAAACGACTTGCTTTGAGCACGTTGCACTTGTTGCACAACAATGTTGCTTCAGGGGCTCCTAAATTTTACGCGCAAAAATAAGCCCCGCTCTCACAACACAGAAAAACTTTGAACAAAATTCGATTGTTGCTTGTTTTCTTAACATGTTTCGAGTGTTGCCTCCTAACAAAATATGACTTACTCCTATTAGATGGTTCTTGTTTTGTTTTCTCCAATTTTCATTGAATAGCATTTCGTATTCGATGACAAAAAATGTGCGTAATGTATGTGTATAAAAAGTATAGATTGTGATAATGTCAGTCTCTGCTCATGTTTTATTTTTTCAAAGGAAATCGAACCAACAGTTCATTGGATTTTCTGTGAATTTTCACACTCGCTCTAAAAAAATCCCAAAAAATTGCAAGAAGACATTTTGATTAGTATTCCTTGTCAAAATCAAAACTTAATCAGAGATTTTTAAAGCTTGGAATTGAGGTGTGCATTTGTCTCATACAGCCATTAGTAGGAACCTTAAAATTCAAGTCTCTTGTTTTTTTCATTTATGAGTATTCTAAAAACTTTTTTCTTTTTTGTGATGAAGACTTCCATAATTTTGAGTTGCAAGCGTAGTGCTCCAAGGGTAATGGGGCCCGAGTCCCCTCTTCTTCCTCCATTTCTCTGGCCCCTAGCCCTTGCCAAGTAAGTAAGAAGCCCCCCCCCCCCCCCCCCCGCTTTTCTAATCCTCAGCTTCGACTCTGCTTCATGTTGTACAATTGCACCTTTACATATATTGCTAAAGATAAGCTACTGATTAAGAAAGAAAAAGAAACATATTTTTTTCAGACCTCAAAAATGTGTCTCAAAATCTTTGAAAACCACTCAGAGGTCCTCGATTCTATCAATGAAAAAGCCTCAATAAGTACTCAATTTTGCTTTCGATGAGCGGCCATTAATCTCATTCTCTCCACTGGATTTCCAACTTCTGTCGCAGCCATCCAGTATTACCCAAAGAATGTGTACTTAGCGTGTAAATTTAGATTTTGTATTCCCATTTTCAGCAAGACGAAGGCTATGTTACACCAGATTTTGATGGATACGAACCTGTAAGTGAATTTGAAGAGCCTGATGAACCTAGGGCTGAATCCTCTCCAGGTCACTCATGGACTTCTCTAATTGGCATTGGCAGCAGCGATAAACCGCTACTAAGTAGTTACAAGGATGAAGAGTCTATTTCCAAGATGATGCAATGGCTGGCACCCAGCAACAACAAGCGCTGGTATCAGAATGACCCAACAGTTGTTAGTTTGCAGGAATTAATTGACAATCTAAGATACCTCCTAGTAGGGGTTCCATCACGCCTGTTTTTACTTAATCCAGTAAGTTGTCAATACTTCTCTAGGGCCCAAGTAGCATTTTTCAACGGAAAAATCGCGATTCGTTGCGATTTTGTCGGCGAAAAAATCGCTGAGATCATCAACATCTGGGCGATTTTCCTCGATCTTGTTGCAATAAAATCTCGATTTTATCGCCCGGCAATTTATCGCGATTTTATCGCCCAGCAATTTATCGCGATTTTATCGCCCAGCAATTTATCGCGATATTATCGCAACAAAAATCGCGATATTATCGCAACAAAAATCGCGATATTATCGCAACAAAAATCGCGATATATGGCGATTTAATCTCGATTTTATCAACGAAAATTGATCGCGATTTTATTGAACAAAAATTGCGATGCATAGCGATTTAATCGCCGTAAATCGCAATTTTTTATTCGATAATATTACAATAAATTGCCACCGATATAATCGAGATAATCAACCGATAAAATTGCTATTTATCGCGATCACTGCTACTTGGGGGGAGCAGAAGATACATTGCAAGGTTTCAGATTTGTTTTGAGAAATGAGAAAGATTTGGAAAGCCTCAACATTTTTTTCCCTTTTTTAACTCCAAAATGTTTTAATCTACCTGTAAAGGTACTTGCATCCCTCAGAAGTTTGAAAAATTATTTAGTTCGCAAGCAGTTTCAACTTATCTCCTATCCATCAAAAACGTTATCTCTTTCCAACATATTTTAAAGCTAAATGCTCGTTGATTTTTAGTCAGCATTCAATTTGTACTTTTTTGTAACATTTTGTGAAAATGATCATTTGTGAAAATTGTAGGAGCCCAAGTGAGGAAAGGAGGAGAAATAATTCTACCTTCCTGTATCCGTCCAAGGTCTCAGTTGCCTCTATTTCTATTGAGAATATTCAATTTAATACATTGAAGATTTTACAGTTTCGATGAGGCATAAAAATAAATCAAGGCAATGCATGAATCTAACATAAGTAGTCATGGTCTTAGATTTTATTGCACAAGGTTCCAAGTTTTCATGCAGCCCTCTAAGCCAAAAAATCAATGACTTAACTGTCTAGGCTCACTTTTTTTGTCCAAGCAAAGTGTATTTTTGATATTTGGAAGAAACTTTTGAAGTGAAAGTGAAAATTAATTTCTCTGAGGCCCAAAATGACTACATTATTTTACCGGAAATCACTGTTAGACAGAATTTAGTAACCCCATATGTATGAATTTTTTGATTCCTAATCATCTGTATTTTTTTCCATCTTGATGCGTTTTTTTTTCCAGGAAACAAATAAGTTCTCCATTGCTGAGAATATCAAATTACGTGGAACGTCTGAAGCATTCTTATCTGCGCTAGTCAAAGATTTTTTGTCCTGTGGTAACACAGCACACCACTTAGATAACTTAGCGTCCAACCCTGACAGGAGACGTCATGGTCTAGTTTACGATGTAAGAGACTTTCATTCATTTTAGTCGTAATTGTTTTTAATTGTTCCATTAAAATTAAAAAAAAGAATTGTATGGTGAAGTATGAGGTGAATATTTTTACAGATAATATTGGTCTGTACATTTTAGTAATTTTATCACTCTGGTTGTAATCATCTGACTTTCATCAGAAACTATTTTTACTTAATGAATATATACTCATTAGTCATCGGCTTGCAATTTGGTGGAAAATTAGAAATAAAAACATATATTTTTCGATTTGAGTTGTTGCAAATTTCCCATCTTTTCTTAATTTTTAAATGGTAAATGACCATCTTGTAAAATTTTGTGTAATTTTATTTCTCCTCTAAGAAAATTTTTTGAAAACCTCATAAAAAATCTCAAGTAATATTTTTTTTTTTACAAAAAAATTTTGAAACGCCTAGTTAAGTTGCATGCTTTTCGGGTCTCAACATGGGTGTATCTTGTTTCCTTGTTGTATAAAGTTTGACCAGTTTCACTCAATCGGGCCTGGGAGCCCCCTTTAATCAACATTTTATGCTTGTGATTCATTCTGATTTATTTGCAACAAAATGGTGTAATACCATAATTCAAGTCAGACATCTGATTTGATCATCCTACAGTTAAGTGCTCAAAACTGTCAAAACGTCCATTGTATTGACTTTTGTACCCTAAATTTTTCTGTCTCCTTGTTTCAGACATTGTGTGAAGCCCTGTCTGTGTACCTGCAGTCTGTTCGCTGTTCAGTCCTCCTTTTGGACCTATCTACCACATCGCTTGCCTCAATCTTGCACACCACTGCACCACTCCGTTCCCAACTCCAAACAGTGAGCTGTGCTTGTCATGGTCTGAGTATACCTCAGCCCCCCTCCGGTGGTCACCTAATTGATAATCTTTTCTCTGAGCTTCAAGCCACACCCACTAAAGAAGATGCTATGGTTGTTTATTCATTACTTCAGCCATGTTTGGGCGTTTATTTTAGGTTGGTTTCTTCAGTATTCAAATGAATTTAGATTTTTCCTTTTAATCAGATTCTTTCAATTTTACTGAAATAAATGTATTAAGCTGCTTTATCAAGTAGATTACAATAGATTCAAGTAGATACTCCTAAGACTTTTGAAGAACATTCTGAACCACATACGAAGGTTGTCTATTCCAATAATAAAGCAGGCAGGCAAACTACTCCACCCTTTGTGTATAAATTTAGGCCATGGATTAGACATTTTGGAGAAATTTCTCTACCCATGAGTCTGGGTAACCCTTTTCTTTAAACCCTCATTTTCTCAAGAAATCATTTAGTATCTGCTCAGTACTTTCAGTAACCCGTCTCTTTAAAGTATGGTATCTTAGACATGGACACCTGGAGAGACTTTTTCTCAAAAAGTTTGGCTGCTCAGTTAGTATCAGATAGTCAATGAAAACTTGGGCTGCTAAAGTGCTGGTTGCATTACTTCTGCATAAGACATATTTTATCTGAGTGAAGCTCGTTGACTTGCACTCAGCAACATCCATGTCTAAGATGCTGTGCTTTTGTACCCTCTTATAAATACATAATACACAATTACTGTATTTTCTAAATACTGGTGGTTCCAACAGTCCATTTTTAAGAATAATTTGTATGCAAAATAATCAATGTGAAGCTGTTGCGTTGCAGCACAAAGTATTAGTGCACTAGCGTATATGCAATGTGAAATAACTGCATGGTTCTTCTTTGAATGGAAAAGTCTTTTGAGTCATTGTTATAATTTTGAAATCATCTCCTGGAAGTTTTAACTCTAAATCTTCCTCGTTTTTTATTCAAAGCTTACACAAAATTTATGCCTTTGGTTGTTTGCTCAGGTGGCTGTTCAAATGGATTTTTGAAGGAGAGATAAATGACCCACATCAAGAGTTTTTCATCGACAAAAAATTCCCTCAAGTTATATCGAACTCGCGGAGCTTTTGGACTCGTGGCTTTGTGTGTGTAAACAAACTTCTTCCCTCCTTTCTGAGTGATCTCCGAGATGAGATTTTAGCCTGTGGGAAAACAGTTTGTCTTCTCAAAATATGTGATCCAGATGTAAGTCACTTATCTCATTAGTTGTCTATCTATCTACCTCTCACAGTTTTGAAGCCCAGTTTAAAGTATGATAAAATCCTTCAGATTAGTCCTGCTGGCTACATCAACAAAATTAGTGTTTTTATCATGATATAGCTACAGTTAACTTCCTGTAAGTTGAATGCTTTTTAAATTGAATTTTCCTCTAAGTCAAACTTTTTTAAGGCCCCGTCGAATTTTTCATGAGAACAAAAAGCCCCATAAGTGGAATTTCTCTGTAAGTGGAACTAACAATCTGGTCCCTCTACAGTTTGACTCAGAAGAAGTAAACTGTATATAGCATAAGCTGAACGCTACTCTGCTGAGCAGAGGAATAATGTTGTATGAGCATTCAAATGTTGCCAAATGTCCTCCGATCAGACATCTATTTTTGAGGAAATTTATGAATATTTTTCAGGTTAGTTTGCGAACAAAATTCTTTAGAAAAGTAGAAAAAAAAAATCACACAAGCTTCCCTGAAAATCTGTACATCATCATAGGAAAGACATATGTGAATCTAAACTTGCTGGCCAGTTAATGAAATTAAGTTACTGAACATAGATGACAAAGGTGAAATGGCGCAGTGTCATTAGCAGTGTTCGAAACTCACGGACGCCAACGCGCCAAATGCGCCTAAGAAATCGGTCATGGCGCCTAAAAAAAGAAGGCTGTGCGCCAACGTGGCCCCTAAAAATTGCCCCTTCCCCCTCCAAAAAAAATCCTAATTTTTCTGTTCAGTGATTTTTTGAAATTTCCCCCAAGTTATAGTTACTAGTTCTGTAACTAAAACATCTTGCGTCTAACTTTTCACTAAATGCGCCGTGGAATATAGGCATAAAGTCAATTTGGCCCCTGAAATCTTTAATGGCTCCGAAAAATCGAGTTTGATGCGCCACGTGGCTCCTGAAACTCAAAGGTGAGTTTCAAACACTGGTCATTAGTGGGCTGCGTCCGGAGGAAGCCTCGGAAGGTGAGTTATCGGACTGAGTAATAGATTAGCTAAAAAAATCTCCTTGCTGCCTAATAACCAATCCTTTACTCGGCCCAATAATCCACCTTCCTTGGCTTCTTCCAGATGCAGCCCAGCATTAACACTAGGCCATTCCTTCACCTTTGTCATCTATGTCCATTCGACAAACCCCTAATTTCATTGATCAGAGCCTTTTTAATGACCTCACTGGCTATTATTATTTTCTTTGAAACAGAATCCACTCTTCAGGCTCATCGATGAAACTGGTATTGTTTCAAAAATTTGTGATAGTTGTGATTCGATTGAGGATCTTCAGTTTGCGATGGATGCATACTATCAGCACTGCAAAGAAGTGTTACGAACGGGTGATAAATTCAAATTCTCAGGCTCTAATGAAAGAGAGGAGCAACTCCAAGAAGCAGCTAGACAGGCTCATGAGCGCAATTTAGCTCTCTATGAAGGTAAGTAACTTTATGATTATTTGACATTTTCTGTTTGCCACTGTAAACCCTGAATCATGCAGTTCTACGTTTGAATGTAAAAATCCACGGAAACGGCGATATTCGTCCTCAATAAAACATTTTATGACAAAAATACCTCAAAATTTCAAATCAAACAAGAATTATGGCTGTTTGAAGTTTGCAATTCAAATTACATACGAGGGGCGTTCAATAAGTAAGTATCCCCCCTCTCTAAAATCCATTAAAATGGACCAATTTTAAAAAAAATTGGGCTCAAAATCTTCCTTAGGATATTTTGAGTTCAACGAAACAAACCGCAACAAAATCGGACCATGTGCGGCCGAAGCCGTTTGAACGCGCCGAGGTGCTCGACGCTCCCGCCAAATCCGCGAGGATTTGAAGTCCGCTACAGGAGAAGAGCTTCTCTGCCAAAGCCTTAGTCGTTCATCACTGACGAAAAATCAAAGAAATTTTTGTAGAGTTCGGGGCTTACCTCACTTCTCCACATAACCAGCTCGATCCAAGCAAGTCTGATACTGACACTAAGACTAAGAGAACAGCTTTTGGATGCCTCGTGCGTGGAAGTCTTTCAGCTGACCGCGGATGAAAGAGTGGACGGCTTGTTTGACCTCTTCCACTGATTCAAAATTAACTCTTCCGAGTTCAGATTTCAGATACGATAATAAATAGCAAACCAGACCACCATTTATTCCCGTTCCTGAAATCTGAACTTGGAGGAGTTAATTTTGAATCAGTGGAAGAGGTCAAACAAGCCGTCCACTCTTTCATCCGCGGTCAGCTGAAAGACTTCCACGCACGAGGCATCCAAAAGCTGTTCTCTTAGTCTTAGTGTCAGTATCAGACTTGCTTGGATCGAGCTGGTTATGTGGAGAAGTGAGGTAAGCCCGAACTCTACAAAAATTTCTTTGATTTTTCGTCAGTGATGAACGACTAAGGCTTTGGCAGAGAAGCTCTTCTCCTGTAGCGGACTTCAAATCCTCGCGGATTTGGCGGGAGCGTCGAGCACCTCGGCGCGTTCAAACGGCTCGTGTTCGGCGCACATGCGGTTTGTTTCGTTGAACTCAAAATATCCTAAGGAAGATTTTGAGCCCAAATTTTTTTAAAATTGGTCCATTCTTATGGATTTAGAGAGGGGGATACTTACTTATTGAACGCCCCTCGTAGTATCGAGAAAATGTTATGTAAAATTCAACTATGTCATGCTAAGGGTGCATAATTAACATATCATAATGCAGTTACATTTAGCACTTTGATAAAATGAAAATGGATTGAACTGCTCTCAATGTATGTATTCTCTTGGACATTAGAGAGAGTTTTTAGTCGGAATTTCAAAATTGAATATTTTGATACAATTGAAGAAAATCACCTTGCTGAAAATTTTGCCCTTGTGGACTGAGGTACCTTTTCATGTAGACAGTAACAAATTTGGAATAATGTCCAAAGACTGTGCTTGTCCCCTTCACTCACCCTTATTCATCTAGCCCCAGCATAACCATTAATGAACAGTATCCTTGGTTAGGAATCAATCTTAGAGCTTCTTGGTCACACAGCGAACATTAAAATCTCTAGACAAGACGTGGTCAGCATTCTGTACAATTTATATTTTGAAGAGTACAATCTACCTGTATTCTTTATTTTGCCCATAATATTTTTCTCCAGAAGGATATTAATATAGGTTTCCCATTTGCAAATGAATATATTCCACCTGTATTTTCATGAGTGTGTTCGATTTACTTATCGTCGATAATTTTTTTCAGCCAAGCGAAGAAAGAGGTTAGAAGAAATTGCAGAGAAGAAGTACAAAGAGCTGTTGGATTTAAAACAGCACATCAATGAAATGAGACTGCAAAAAGAAGAACAAGAGAAACTAAGACTGGAAGCAGAAAATAAATGGCTAGAGCAAATCAGAAAAGAACATGAATTAGATTTAATTCTTGAACAGACCAGACAGTAAGTCCTTTAATTTTCGGCGTCTCATGTGATTTTTTGAAGCTTAAATCATTATCAAACTTTTTCTCTCTCCAAAAATGCAGCATAACTTTGCCCTGTAAATTTTAAATTTGATAATTTTTAAGTATATAATCTTTACCCATATTGTCTCATTTATAATTGTGTTTTCTAGTAATTATGACTTCTATTTAAGGTAATTTTTGATAAACTATATAAGTAAGGAAGAAGTTATGAGCCATGCAGATCTTCTAATGGAGAGAAACGGTAATCCAAGTTTGCTAATGGGGAAATTCTTTACAGAAGACTTTTTCTTTAAGATCATATCATTCCTGACTGTAATAGATCATTTTTATCTTTGGTGTATCTCACATGTGGTTAATTTGGTTTAGTTTCCAACTGACTAATTTTAAATACTAACAAAAAAAAAAAAATGAGTAGTCATATTTTATTTAGCACCTTTTATTTTCCAGGGCCAAAATTGGTGAATTTTACAAGTCCCTTCTTGAAACGTCCCAAAAACGTGTAGCTTTGACTGTTTGGAAACTAAAGCGAACCAAGCTGTCTGAGCACAGAGCTCACTTCTTCCGCAATGATACCCTCTCAGAGGCTTCTGAAGCTCCATCCTCATTTGACCCTCCCAAAGCAGAAGATATTCAACCTTTAGATGCCACAGATGCACCATCAGCAGAATTGGTTAGAAGTTTAATAGATCAGTTGGACGATCCACTTGATAAAACCACAGAATGTGAGACATCACTGTCAATTGAATCAAAACCAAGTGTAAATGACCTAAATTTCAGAGTATGGCTCTCAAATAAAGACCAAGCGTTAAAAAATAGATTGAAAATTCTGTCATCAGGAATGAGTAATTTCTACGCAGAAATTGGTCCTGAGTCCAAAAAAACTGATGTCACACCAACTGATAATCCAACTGCTTTTCAAGAAGATGAAAAAGCTCAGAAAGTAAAACATAAGGAAGAAATCCCATCATCAGGCGCAGGTGATACATTGCCAAACAGTAGCCTGGCATCTCATGGCGATGATGTTCAGACCACCAACTCTGATGGAAAAACAGAGGCATTAAAAAATAAAGAAAAGGTCCTCTCATCAGGCATATTTGATATCTTAACTAACAAGAGTTCAGAGTTTAAAGTCAGTCAAACCACAAAAAGCCTGAAAACAGATCACCTTGATTATAATAAAGAACAGGCAATAAAAAATAGAGACAAAGTTCTATCATCCGACCTGGGTGATATTTTAGCAGATTTCATTCCTGAGCATAAAGCTGATAATAGTGTGAAGAAAGCAACCAGTAAAAATTCAAATGAAAAATTTGACGAAGGGCTCACAGCTTCCAAAGGCTCCACTAGTATTAAATCTTCCATCATTAATATTAACGAAAGTTCCATTTCTAACAACGATGCCTGTATGTTACCAACTGACAACTGGAAACTTTCTCTGGGAAGTGATGATAAGTCTCGGAGTGTGACTGAAGAGAAGTTCTGTGCATCAGCAAATGACAATCAGTCTTTCAACTCAAACCTGAATGATAAACTCTTTAACTTGGGATGTAATCGCAGCAGTGAAGATAGAACTGATGGTTTAAATATATCCCCTAAATCAAATAATATTTCTGTGCCTTCCGCAAAAAGCTGTAAGGACGAATTAGTCTGTTCTGTAGAAATGGAACACACCAGTGAGTACTCTTACTCTGCAAGTGATCCAGTTATTACCTCTGATTCTGTTGTCATAAATTCTGTTAATTTGTGTGATGAAAGTTTAAAACGAGATCCAGACTTGTCAAGCTTTTCTGTTGATAAAACCACCTCTTCAAGTGATGTTATGTCGTCACATTTATCAGAGCTTGAAAATATTCATTATTCAAATCTCTCTGCAATATCTTTAAGGGTGGATCCCTTCAACAAAATTCTTTCAGTTTCAAATCAACCGCGGTCATTCAACCTTACCACAGCTCTTTCACTTACAATTGAGTCAGTACGTCTTCCCTTGCGGGTTCAAGCACTCATTGCAAACCACGCCTTGATGAAACATTTTGTCCAAACGGGTCTTCTCAGTCATCTACAGCTGCTTAAAAAACATTACTTGCTCCATGATGCAGGCTGGAGGACCGGATTAGTGTGTGGTTTGGCTTCGCGTTTTCAAGAGTTCAAGGGGCTGGATGCTCGCCAAGTTAATTGGTCTCGCGTTGCAAGTGAAGCATTCTCTGAGGCTGTCTCCGAAGAAATTGATCCTGCAATGTACCTTGTACTGGACATTCAAAACCCACCTGCCATTTTGGATATCACTGAGCTTGAGGTATTCTTTTTGTAAAAACTATGGCTTAAGATAATCAAGAGTGTTCCTGAAATAGGTTTTTTTTAGAAACAGAGCAGAGGATGTTTTAAATTGTTTCATGAGAATCTGACTTCAAATTTATTCTTGCGAGACAAATTTTCGTATTTGTGAAGTTAAAAAAGTTTAGTTCTTCCTAGTTATAAAGATACTTCTCTGAAGGCCGATTATTGAAAGTTTGAAGCAGCCCGAAAAGACATCAGAATAAAATATATTTCATGGCTAAGACAGACTTATGTCTTGTCTTGTCATGCTGACATAGTGGCATTATTCCGGCAGCTGTGCTGGATAGTTCTGTAAGTTCATGGGAATTTTTAATATTTTACCGTTTATTCTACATCTATCTGAGTTTTAGATACTTTATTTACAACAATGTATCATTTTTATTGAACAGGTAATGGTAAAATATTGTTAAGTTTCCCTAATTTTTTGCTGTCCAGAACAAGGAAGTTGGTTCTTACCCATTTTAAAGGCTTTGATCCATGACTTTAAATTCAGATGATATCCAATGGAGGTAATGGCTCCATAGCCGTTACATATTAGCCATAAACATGCTTTTTGATTTTTTCAGATGCTCTTTCTTCTGTTCTTGAAACTAGATAACATCAGGTAGCTGCTTATTGAAATTGTCTCTCTGTTGATAGGACAAGATGCAACTAAAGTAAAATGGAGTCATGCTATTGGTTTTTCATGATTGTGTGCAGATTTATTGGGTGGGTCTCGATTCATTATTGATCCCCATAAGATGTCCTATTAGCCTGATGACTAGTCTGCATAAAAGTAACGTGACAGTAGGGACTAACCAGTCGCATATCGACAGCGTAAGTCCGCATTCACATTTCTCGTTTGCGGTGTCTGAAAATCTCCGCCTCTATGTTACTTTTTTAAAGGAGAAGAAATTGACATCATTCCTTGAAATTTCTGCAGAATTTTCTTCGCACAGAGGAGAAAAATCACGACAGTTTTAAAGCATTGCCGTTGAGTAGTTTTCTGTTTAAAAAATTAAGTCTGACAGGAAGTCTACAACGTCGCAAACCGAGTTATGTGATTGTCGACTCACACCGTCGATATGTACTGCCTTTCCACTTAAGTTTCGTTATTTCCCATCAGTGACCACAAAATTTCAATAAGCAGTCTACAGGGGATCATGCTCACAAAATATATTCATAGTGAGTATTTATGAGGAAGTACCCATTTATCTATAAGGTCAGCCTTATAAGGTTCAAACTTTTACCATTGATTCCTACTTATATATAGTCATTGTATTGTTTCCATTGAGACCTACTTTGCTTTTTATGATGTCAACAGGTCTTTAATAGCTTTTCACTCCAATACCTGTATGAATGGCCGTTTAATTTGATAATCACTCGTGATGCCATCGCCTGCTATAACCGAATCTTCACTTTCCTCCTTAAGGTTTCATACGTCGATTGGATCTTGATAAGTCAGTTCAAATTACTTGGTGGCAGAACGAAAAGAGGCATGCATTACAAACAGGTACGAGTATTCGTTTTATCAATTTTCTGTTTTTTTTTAATACATATTTTTTATGGAAAATTAGGAAAAAGTGGTTAGTCACCAAAATGATGTAAGCAACCAAAGTGAAAACAAAAAACCGAGCATAAAGCAAAGTATATAAAAAAGAAAAGAAATTGTCTACAGCTAAGTTTTAGATATTCCTCTGTACCTAGTCAATGTTTTTTAGCTGCTGCCCTGAAATTCAGGTCTATATCACTGCATTACATATAGTCTCTCTTGAATTTGAAAATTATTTTGTACTTTATTCAGTTACATCATCAAATTTATGTATGGTGACTGCTATGTCATTTTTTTCTACATGGTAAGAACCCACTATTTTTATTTTTTTTTTGAATTTTGATAATCTTGAAAAATTTTGCAGCTTTCAATTTTAAATTTATTTAAAAATTTCCAGATACTCATGGTTTGAAAATTTGCAGCATGAATCGAATCAGTCATTCAGTGGAATGATTTGTTCATACTCTGAACTTAATGCAATCTCAAGTGGTCGTACCCAATGAAAGTCAAGTGATGAAATACATTTAGGTTGATGAAGTTTTTAATGCTGTCATGTGTGACATTTAGATCACTGAATTATCATGAAATTGGAAAGCATGAATAATCTGTATGCAGAGTAACGGAAAGTTTTAAATTGCATGCTATCCATTAAAATCTAGTGCTCTCTCCTCTTGATAAAATGTTTCCATTTTCTAAACATCTCTCCCATAACTTTTTAATTTTGGAAGTAGTATCTAAAATTGCCGAATGTCACTTGTAGAAAAGAAGGATTCCTCGCAATGAAAATTATTCTTCAATTGTCCATAGCATCACAAGTTTGCATTAGTCAATTAAGAAACAGAAATCTCCTAGAGGTACATTTGACTGTATACATGCTCATCTAAACGTAAAATTTACCCATTGTTAATTTTTTTTGGTGCATCCATTTATGGCGTTGCATTCAAATATAATGAACTTATCCAACGGATTTCCTTTCAGATCTGTTTGTTTCGCCACTCAATGACGCAGTTCATTCACCCTTTGGCATGCTTTCTTCACGAGAGTGTCATTCAAGTAGAATACAGTCATCTTCTTAAAGAACTTGAGCAAGATTTTTGTATTGATTCTGTCTACCATAAGCATGGTGCCTATGTCAAAGCGGTCGCGCTCAAGTAAGTTTACTGATCATTTTAAAATTTTCTAAGAGAGTTTCAAAAAAAGTATCCGAGACAAAACTTTGACTGCTTGCATTTGAACCAAATAAAGTTGGGATTTTTTAAATCAGTAAATGATTGGGAGACATATTTTTCATAAATCAAATGCTGTATAGCACTAGAGTATTAGTCCAATGAAAATATGAACAAGTTCTCGCTTTTAAATGAGGTTTTTTCGGTTAGCTGCCATAGAAAGAAAGGCAATTAATACTGGGGTTTAACAGTAACCTCCATAAAAAATTGCTCAGAGAGTATAGGAGGTTGTAACATGCTACGAACGCCTATTTCAATTTCCTAGCATTGAGTTGGGCCTCTAACCTTGTATACTTCCTGGAATTGCTATATGTAAAGGTACGCAGCTGGCCAATAATGCTATCAATAGTTGATGCCAGAAGTTGCTAACTGAGGGAGCTGTAGCAACTTTTGAATTCTCTAGCACGATGATGATCATATGGTAAAGACTACTTTTGATTTTCCTGATGGTGAACATTTTAATGATGCTGTTTTTTACGTGCGTTTCATATTAATTTGATGATTTATTGGTCATTTGAAACTGTACATTGATCAAGAGAAAACATCCTGCTACATTTTCTCCCCAAAATCAATGATGTAGTATTTATTTGCTGCCTCTCTGGTCATAAATTTTCTTGGAAAGATGCGGCTCAAGCCTTCTATTGTAATATGTTCTGTGAATTTCAGATTTCGACAGTGTTGCAAGTATATAAATTGTACACTTTTTTTCTTGTATCAAATATCTTGTACATTTTGCATTAAAATTCTATACATCAAAATTGTATCATATTACAGCTGTTTCCTGACTTCTAAAGGAGAAAAAATGGCCATTGCCCTCAATAAGCTATTCAAATATGCGCTCCTTTTCAATGAGGCACTTGTTCTTGGTACATGGAGCGTCGATCGCTCAACCAACACATTCGTTCACTCCAACTTTTCTCAACTTCAGGCTTGCTTCTCTAAATTTTTACAACTCGCGAGGGATACTAGAGACTACTTGCAAAAACTTACTGATGAAGGCTACAGCATGAAACTGCAAAATTTAATTGCTCAACTTTCACTTGGAAAGAGTTAGAAGCTTCACACGTTTTATGTTACATTTAGTGTGTAATTCTTAAGAATACTACTCACAATGAGGATTGTTTTGTTATTGAGGCACCAGGTGCAAGGAGAGTTTGTGCTTTCTCGAGAATAACTGCATTAGTCATACTGTTAAACTTTATTGCCTGTTTAAATCAAATTTAACCACCCAGTGCTCTCTATTGAAATCAATATAGTGGTCCTAAATTGTTTGGCCATCTCTACGCAAAATGTAATAGCAAATATGTAATAAAACTTGCACTGTAACGTATATGTAATCTGTACCCAATAGCAAGTAAAACTGAGCTACTTAAGGCTGTTTGGCATTGAGTAATGTCATTTCTAACCTAATTCAATCAATTGGCTCAACAACATGCCATATCAACGGTGAATTTGGAAAAATTCGTAACTTCTTTGCTTTCTTTTGGAATCTCAGCTCCAATGTTACTTTTTAAAAGGAGATCAAACTAACATTACAACTTGAAATTTTTGCAAAGTATTCTTTATGGAGAAGAAAAATCACGAAAGTTTTTAAGAAATGATGTTAAGTTGTTTTCCATGTAGAAAATAGAAAAGTTAATCAGGAAGGCTGCAACACCTTAAACGGAAATATGTATATCTGCTGTTTTAATGGCCCCCTAAGTATCCATCATTTTGTGAACTCGGATTGCATTGCGTTCCATGTAGACAATTCATACTTGATCTAAATGAAATTTCAAGATAACTCACTTGCTGAGTGGTGTAAAAATGTGTGTTTTTTTTTTTTAGAAAATCACAGACAGAATCCAAACGCATTGATTTTTTCTTCAGACCCGAATGGTTGCATCTGACTGCTGTTGTAAAATTAATATTCACTGAAACAGTTCTCATAGAATCTTTGATTCTGGAAAAAATTTCCATGTCATATGGACAGAGGTTAACAGAAATGCCACAAGTTGCTGCGTACAGTTTGAACTGTGAAAGAGAGATTTGAAGTTTAATACCTACGTAAAACCCAATGTTAGAGACAAAGTTTAAGGACTGTTTTCATGTTGGGGATATTTTTCCCCGATAAAGGACTGTTTTCACATTTGGAATATTTTTTCCCGACTTTGATTTTTTCACAGGAGAAAATTAACAACTGGTTCAATTCAAAACTACTGGCAACTCATTTATTTTTCTCAAGTACAACTTGATGCGTCTCTTTTTAACTTGGTCCAAGTGGTGACTGTAATTTTTTTTTATCTGATCTGTTTATCAAACTCTGTTTTGTGGCCATTGTCTTTTCCTCTCTGTTATTTGGAATGAAATCTCAAGTTATGCAGTTTTTTTCAGTATTTATTTTTTCTATTTTTGTATACATCCAAGTAATTTTTGTTATTTTTACGTTTATTGTTGATTCTCCGTACTGGAAATAAAAAAGCCAAACTATTCTTTTTGAATGAAGTTTTATCATTTATTTTTACTTTTTGTTTTAAAGATGTTCGTCGCTTCATTATTGATTTCAGCAATGGGAACAAGATATTGCTTGGCTGCTGTAAATCAGTATGCATTTCACTTCAGATACCAATGAGATTTGATTGGAACCGTCATTATTAGATTTGGAATGGATTTAGTGGACTTTGTTCGACATATTGGGTTAGGATAGAGAAGCATCCAAAAGTTTTCACATTTTTGTTTTACCAATTTGAAACAGACAGTCTTGTAAACAATCTTTTTCTCACTGATCTCAGAATATTTCAGCGCATTCAGTATTGCTGTTGAAACTAGCAAAGCGCAATCCTCTGCTTCCAGTTAAATGATTTTTTTTATTAGTAAATTTTTCTTTGGTTACGATTTTTGTTAGTTTAATACCTTTTTCTCATTCAAGAATAATAATGGTTCATCTGCAAATGTCTACTCATTCTGCTAAAATTATTAATTACATGTTCAAGAAAAAAAAAAAAAGCCATGAAATTATGAACTGCATCGCAATTGAAAAACATGTTTTCATAGTTTCACCACGAATATGTATCCTGAACCTCTATGAAAATAAATTTTTCCTTTCACTCATGTAAACTTACCTGTTGCTGATTTACCAATAGGTTGATAAGAAAAATTCTTAAAATAAAATATGTTGTTCTTTTTTTTTTTATTTATTTAATTTGATTTGAGTAAATTTTACAATTTCAGAATAAATAAAATATTTTTGGGATGAGAATATTTATGCTTAAGAATGGTACAGGAAAAATGAAACTTTGCTTTGACAATTTTTTAAAAGGAGGAAAGCATGATACTGAGAAACTTAAGAATACAGAAATATATACAGAATGTACATTTGGGGTTGCTGTGAAGCTTCATTTGGTCCAGCTGACTTTGGGTATATCAAAGTGCTCTGTTAAACTGTCCAAATGTTGATTAAATTTCTCCACTCGCTGTTTGTGAGTTGTCGATGCTAGCTGCAAAATCCGCTCCTTTTTCTGAAACAGTCAAAATAATTTCCGATGTCAATATTTAGGTAATTAATTCTTTATATTAAATATCCTCATATATAAAAAATAAAATAATAGATTCACACTTTAACTCTATTTTTTTAAGAAAAAATTCAAAATTTATGGATTTGCAAAATACCATTAGGACATTCATTTTTCAAAATACCAGTTAATCTCATTCGGTAGGTACTGAGACACAAGTGATGGAAAATCTCCATGATAACATATGTATTGCTATTGTCGTTTTCAAGACCGAGCAAAGAATTTACAAAATTGTTCATTTATGAATAATGTAAAGCTTCCATGGATAAAATCATTCCCAAGTATGCCTTAATCTAATGATTAAATCTGATTTTTGCGACTGCATCATGCTCTTGCTAAACATTATTGCCTATTAATGCTTAGAAGTAATGTCTCAATATAGAATGTCAAACCCTACTTTTTACATTTGAGCAATGAAATATCTGAATACATACCATTTTCTCTTGCTGCTTCATAAAAGCCAACTCAGCCTTGGTTAATTTCATTTCATTTTTTGGTTTTTCAGTTTCTTTTGAGGCATTGGTGACCTGTTTTACTATTTCTTTTTCTCGTTGCTTCTCCTTTTTCTTCCTGAAAGATAACAAAATACAGAATAAGTAGGGGGAAAATATGGAACTATGACGGTGTGAATAGTTCATTGGAAGCTGAGCTTACAAGATTTGTCATGGTTAATTTTAAGTAACTGTAATTTAGCCTTCAAGTAATGGTAAGAATTAATATTCATTTTACATTACAGGTTTTCTACTGCGAGAATAGCCTCTCGCAAACAACACATTCAGACTTTCACTGGTCATAGCAACCTATGTTCTGGGTAAAGACTAATTTTTTGCAGCAAGTGATGTAAGTATATGTCAAGCAATTTACAGATCATCCGAGTTAGGGGCAAGTTGAGTTCAAACCTTACATACATTGAGAGTGTGCCTGCATTCATCTGACATGATTGAAAAAAATTGAGTTCTTTAGAGCCAACACCAAAGTAAGCTATCAGTAAACCTATAAGACTCAATTCGAATCTTCTATTGGCTTAACGCAAAGTTACAGTCCCATCAACCTCTCGTGACTGTTGAGCATTCAGTAGAAATGTTGCGTGTTCCTAAGTGAACACACGAGACATCAGGTAATTCAAATGGTCTAACAACCCGACTGCTCGACATCAGATAAGTCCATTTCCAAACGGTACCAGACAGTTCACTTTGACAACACACCTTCTCATTCCAGCAGCCTGATTGTTGAAATATTTTGTTGGTTGGGACGGCATAGATGACATAGGTTAAAAGGCGGAGCATGATTGGTCCGCTAGGTCTTATGGCTGCTTTGTCGTGCCTATGTCAGGTGGAATGGACAACACACTGTTAGAAACTTACGAGGTGCCATTAGCTTGTCGCGAGTTCAACCTGTCATAGGTACGACAAAGCAGCGATAAGACACAGCCAACCAATCACACTCCGCCTTTTAACCTATGTCATCTATGTAGTCCCAACAAACAAAAAATTTCAACAGTCAGGCTGCAGTTTAACTTGATGATTTGAAATCCTGCAAAGCCCAATATGGCAGTGTGTACTGTCAGTACCAGCAAAAGGGATACACCAGATATTTAACTTGAGGCTGTATTAGATGTAACATAATAAATGGTAAATTTTCAATTTAAAGAAATAGAGTGCTTGTAAGATGGAATGTTATAACATTCCATCAGTTCAGCGGAGCTAGTCCATCACTTACTTTTTTCCGGAAGAAACGTCCTTCTTCAGTTTGAGGGGGCCCTTAGCGAACTGCTCATAATCTGATGACATTTCAAATTCTTAATGAGCACATAGAATTAATTTGTAAAGATTGAAAATCACTGATACCAAGGGTATGAACAATTAATACGATTTCTTACAATTTCCCACAATTTCCTTAAATATGTTGTTTTGTTTGAATCAGAGGTTAAGTTTCTGTATTTACGTTTTGAAACGCTCTCTTTCGAGCACTCACTGAACTAATTTCCAGCTAAAACTAGCGGGAAATTCAAAACTCAGCGGGAAGACCTGAAAAGACGCGCCAATGACAAAGTGTCCGCGTTCCTGCCCCCTCCCTGCGTTGGTTTATTCATAGTTGCTCAAACCTTTGCAAACTACACCAGGTTATTTTTCATATTCACTGCTGTCACCAGCTTTGCTGGGTTGCTTAAGCTAAACAATGCTCTAGGTAAGCTGTTTGTTAAGACGGGTGGTGGTTTTTTTCCCCCTTGGGTGCCTACGGACTAGGATACCTGTTTTAGGAACCGAGTATCTACAAAGGTTTAATTATTATTATTATCACAATAACAGCAGTCCTCTGATGTCTCTATGTATTTCCTCACTAAAATGCCCTGGTTTTTTAGGGTCTCTCCTGACCACCATGATAAGGAAAACTATCACAGCCCCTCTTATACGATAAAATCGAGGCAAGAAACAGTGAGGGTCTTCTGTAAATTAAGAGCTTTGATTATAGTATACTATAGTATAATATAGGCGATAATATAATATGGAGATGTTGCATGTATGTGAGGAATTTGCGATTTGACTGTTGATTCTTATGTAAAAGTTCGCGAGAAACACGATGATCCCTCTGGTTTTCTCAAGCTCAAAAACGGCTCTCAAGTTGAGGCCAAAATGCGGAGGGGATATCCCACGCAATCCTGAGAGTCCACGTCTACATCAAAACAAACTCTCCATGCCAAAGATAGGGTGCTAAGCTAATACATTAGCAGGGATGCCGTGTTTTCAGTTTTAGAGTCCCCAAATAAAGTGGCAGCCCTGTCAATGTATTAGCTCCCTATCTTTGCATGGAGAGTTTGTTTTGATGTAGAGGTGGACTCTCAGAATAGCGTGGGATATCTCCTCCATTTTGGCCTCAACTCGAGAGCTTTTTTTGAGCTTGGGAGTTAATTTCAGAGAAAACCAGTGGCCGCAACATCGTGTTTCTCGCGAACTTTTACATAAGAGTCAACGGTCAAATCGCAAATTCCTCACACATGCAACATCTCCATTCACTGTATGACATTGTTATTTGCGGATGGCTCAACATGATCGTGTGAATGGGCTACTATCTGACTTACTATCTGTCTGGCGGTGAAACCACCAGGCCACATGTTCGTTTGCGGTGTTTAAAAACCTCTGCTCCCATTTTACTTTTGTAAAGGAAAACAAGCCAATATCATTCCTTGAAGTTTTCACAGATTTTTTTTCACTCAAATAAGAAAAATCACGGATGTTTTCAAGAATTGACGTTGAAAAGTTTTTCATTTTAAAAATATAGTATGAAAGGAGTCTGTGACGTTGCAAACCGAGATACGGAGTCTGGTACTTTCACCGTCGATATGTTTTTTCTGAAGGTATTGATCATGATCGAATATCTCTGATTATTTGAGTTTTTTAAACCAATATAACAGAATCTTCATATTTTTCATGGTTTTCCTCGTTTAGAGTGAAAAAGTTCTCAATATTTGATCACGATTTCTGCGAAAAAAAGCATTAAATTATAGACCTGTCCCCCAAAATTCTCTCAACAAATCCCCGCCCTTTTACGTTTCCTCCGATTGAAACACTTTCAATTTTTCAAGTTTTCCCTGACCCTCTCCCTGTCGTAATGCGTTCGTAACAGCCCTTGCTTCCTCCCTGCAACGCACCCGTACTTATCGTGAGCTCAGAATCGCCTTCCTTTAGAGCATAGGCCGATCCGGGGGGGGGGGGGGGGAGCTTAGGGGGTATACGGCCCTCCCCCCTCCCCCGTTCTGGTGAAGACGAGCGGCGCTGGTAGACAAGTTGACGATGGCATGTCTGCGTCATGGTCACTGCGAAAGGAGCCGAGGAAAAGGCGGAAGGGTCGAATGAATTTGAGCGATTCATGCTGATTTGCATGATCCGCCACGACGACCGATGACGAGGCGCCGCACAACGGCGCGAGTCAGTCGGAGGAGTCGAACGCGATGTTAACAATTTAAAAGCTTATATTTTCGTAAATTACAAGTTAAAAAGTGATGCTTATCGTATAAGCACCTTACAGAAACACCTATTAAAATTTATAACTTGAGAAAATAAACATTAGAATTTACAGGTTTGGTTGGACCGCGTTAAAGCAAAAATGAACCAAGCCACATCAGCTATTGTCAAATTTAACTGTGCAGCTCAATTTTTTACAGGATCTTTGTTGTGCTTATTGTAGTGCAAATTTCAGGGCATTTCCTGCATAGCACGAAGCAAATTCCTTAAACTTTTCAAAGGAATCCACACAAACGTTCTCTTGTAAAAAATTGATTTGCACCGTTATATTTGGCAATAACTCATGTGGAACAGCTTGATGTGTTCCTTTCCAAATATTGAGTTTTTAGCCGATTTTTTCTTTGATAATATATAAACTCAGGCACCATGCTTTAAAAAACCGTGTGCAAGAGAATGTTTATTTAAAAATTACCTTACACTGTGTTAATAGCAAACGTTTCGGCCATGACAAATGAACTGATAAATTTTTAAATGAACGTTTTCTTGCACATTTTTCTTAAGCATGGTAAGAGTAGTGAAAAATCCAATAATTTTGTTAAAGCTTTCATGTCCGACCTCGTTCCACTGTACGCGTCAAGAGCGAGACGCGTATTTCGCTGGAGCAAGGCAACTATATCAAGGTCGCGCGTGAAGAGCTCCCAAAATTCAAATGGACGTATTCAAATCAAAAGAGTGAGTACATAGCTATGGCGAGATGGGTCCTTCTCCCTCGGTCCTGCCATGTATGCATTGTATTGGGGCCCAGGGCCCAGGCCAGGATGCCGATAATTCCTTTTGATTTCCACGTGTCTGCGTCCCGCCAGACTTGCTCCGAAATCAATTATCATGTACCTACCGGTCGGTTCAGAGCAGCCAATTTTAGGACCCCGTCGCAAACGGCTCAAAATCCAGTGCTCAAATTGAAGATGGCCGGATGGTGGGATTCAGGAGTCACTTATATTCCTCAACAAGGAGGAGAGTGCGACGGAGAAGAGGTGGACACATTTAACAAGAGCAGGAGTGGAGGAATAAGAATAATGATTAGGAGAAGACTAGGGGGTCTACTACCTGGCCGCTACGTGGCCCTACCCCCGGGGCGCCTAAGGCCCCCAAAAGCCGCCTCGCGCCCAGCGAAATCCTCGATTTCAAGGATTCCGCTCGTGATGATCGCTTAAAATGATTTGCTCATTATAATGAGTAAATCATTTTAATTGAATAACAAAACAACGTTTCAAAGAGAAATTTCCCGCCAAACTTCTTAATGAATGTTTCCTGACTCTAAATGTTGATTCCTTTTTTGGAAGTCGACCTTGACAGGGCCACGTATAGCTTTCCATGACTAAGCAAAGGCTCTGAAAGTAAAGGCCCAAACTATTAAAACTCTGACCTTTGAACTCCCCTTCCTCACTCCTACCCATCGACCGTCATACTCCCCTTCCTTACTCTGTCCATCGAGCGTCTTAAAAATGATTTCATTAGAATATAGAGAATTGAAAAAAATGAAAGTGGAATGAGAAGGAGAGGAGAAATAGGAAGATGGTGAAATGGGAAATTTGGGGACTTGAAACGCAATGTTGACACTTACCGAGACAATGTACGTTGAGGCAAAGCTAGGGAAAATTTGCTCATTTCGCCGGAAAATCGTATGACCTTTGAACTGACGTACTTCGGGGTCCGCCCCCCCCTTAAAATTAGTTTGAAGTGATTTCTGTGATTTTCACATAATAGTGCTTACAAGTTAGTAAATTTTCCCGTTTTCTTGTTTTCGACACGATAATTTGAGCCAGGTTACGATTTTTTTTTTTAAAAATAGGTCAAATTTGACCTTTGACCATAACTCGGTCAAAAATTAAGATATTAATCTGCAATTTACGCCAAAATCCTTAGTTTTTCATGTTCTTTCCAATGATGTATCACAAGGTAAGGTCTACCGTTTGAAAAAAGTACGCCCCCTTGAGGGAAGGGCAAAAATGTTGACCCCCCCCCCCCTTAAAGATAATCCCATTTGAGACAGATACATTCCCAAATTTTCGTTTTTCTATCTCTAACCGTTCAAAAGCAACCGGAAGGGGGGCTGCGGACTTTTGGGACACCCTGTATAGAGAAGGTAGGCGTGACCCGAAATACGTCCTTTTATAATTTTTTCGAAGTTGAGCGCTTTTCGAAGCAAACGATTAATGCTCACGCCGTCGCGCCAAAAGAAGTATACCTACGGTAAACTTGCTACGGGAAAAACCCCGACTGCGAAAGTTGCTCTTAGAATAGTACGTACGTAATGAGTGACAATGAGTTCTGCCCATCTTCTTGCGCAATTGACTTTCCATTCGAGAATGTTCACTTTGAATTTCGTTCAAGAACTCGTTTTCATTATGAAAATTAGCCTCAAATGACCGGGCGAAAATGTACGTTTATTCAATTGGCTGTACGTTTATTCAATTGGCTGCTCACCGTGGGCCACTTACCGTCGAAATCTGGACATTATAAACCATCAGGAAATCCAAAGTGTCGGTACATAAAATATCAAGTGACAGTTCCATGAGTTTAACGAAAGTAGATTTGAGTGAATTTCCAGAAGGGATCGCGTCAGGAATGAGACGGCAAGGGAGATCATTGATGCCAAACAGACCATCGTGCATTACATAATGGCGAAACGGCCCATTTGGTATGGTATCATTCAGAGAAGGACAGGAGACAGGTTGCCGAAAGAAGATCCTTGATCGGGTTCCTCATGGGAGAGGGCGTAGAGGACGCCCAATGAGAGGTTGGAGGGACGGGATTGAGGCAGAAATGTTAAGGTGCTCAATGCCCGAAGGATCATACTTCGACAGAGGGAAGTGGAGCTGAGGTGTCGTAGAGCGCCAAGGAGTCCTATAAAGCGACTTGTATGTATGTAGATTTGAGTCGATGGAAGCAAAGTCAAGAAAATTAATCCTTTTCACATAGATCGTGAGATTACAAAACTTAGTATCTAAATTTCAGTTTTTTAGAGTATTTTTTTATTTTTATTTATTTTTTTTTTGGTAAAAAAACTACCTACAAAAACAACAGATATTTTAAAAAGTCGCATTCAAGGCACTTACGCGGTTTTTTTTTACTTTCACCATCGTTACTTGGAGCAAAATTTTACAGCAACAAGCAACACAACACGCAGATTATTGAAGCATCACCCAGTCAAGCAATTGAGTCGCCCAGACGTTTCGAGCTCGCGTGAAGTGCGACACAAACCACGCCTTTTCTGGACCGGTTTCAATTCTCTGCTAGAAACAACACCACTGTGCGACCATAAATTTTTAAATTCATGCCACGATCAATACTCAGGACGCAGGAGCAATTAGCAATTTTTTTTGCACCCAGTTTTCCTGAAATTGGGGGATCTCATCGAATAATCCGAGCCCTCAGCAGTTATGAACCAGTTGAAATTCTTCAATTTGCCACGGCAGCCACTGTTCTGCCAGTCCTCCTAGTTACCATCAATTTTAAAAGAGCATTCATTTTTGTGTATATAATTGGTGCATCGATTTTAGTTTGATCTGAATTAGGGAGTTTTCAGTAAGTATTAATCGTTCTTTATCGTTTACAATCAAATTGTTAGTGACTTATGGAAAGTCGAAAAAAGTGTACCTCCAATCCAGAGGTTTACTAAATTTCCAATATAGATTGGCTCAGACATCGTAGACAGACAGGCAAGTATAAAAATTTCGATGAATATTGATTCATTTCTACCGATTCCACCGAGAAAGTTTGATAGTGGACATTCAGAATGTCGAATCGGACCTGAGCAGTAGCATGATTCTGTAAAATGTCAAGAAATGAAATTGCCCCGTTTATTTGTATTTTAAAAATATGACTAAAGCTGAATTTTTGCAACATTGCGTTTAAGGCACGTGTTCAGAGGACAGCCATCGTTTTGCTAGCATGCTTTCGGAGATAGTTCTTGATTTTTTCTCTAGCGCGTTAAACATTGGGGAGCGGGAGAGCCGTGCAGTTAAAAGGTGCGGTAAGAAAAGCGCCTTCAATATTTCATTAGGCAAAAAGATAAGCAGCAGGACTCGAGTTAAGAAGGATCAACCTGTCGGTTTCAGAATTGTCTATATTCGTCGCTGACCATATCGCTGATTCCCATGCCTCTCTTTTCATGCATGAATAATAGTGCCACCTCTTTTCTTATGGGTTCACAGGTGACAGGGAGCATTTATTTATAATGGCCCTCCTCGCTGGTGGAATACTGAGTGGTACTATCTTGATAACTGCATTGGTTAATGCTGTCATAAATGCAAGTAAGACGTTCCGCTACTATTTCAAATTTGTCTCATTCGTACTCGGAATGGCTTTTTTCTCTGCTCTCTTCCTCCCGATAATGTTGCTTCAACCTCGAGGCTGGAAGAATGGTCTGTAAGTATTTAATAAAAAAATCATCAGGAAATATAACTTTTATTTGCTTTTATTTCGGATCAAAAATTTGAAATTTCATCTCAAGTGGCAAAAGTCGTGAGCTTTACATTCTGAGTATTTTTGGCAGAGAAATGTCCCCAAAAATTCACACCATCTTATAAAATATGAGCAGTTTTTTTATAGATAAAAAGGAATCAGGAACTTGTAATTCTGGATATGAAACAATTCGTAGAGAAAATCATTCACTTGTGTTTTGTATTTTTGAACCTTAACCCATAGATGCCCAACACTTCTTCTATGCGTCAAGTATTTAACTCGTATCGAAATCCATTGATTTTGATTGTTTTTGAAGTATTATATATTTGTTATTTCTATGTTTTGGAGGGTAAGAAATACTTTTTTGAAATAGTCACCTTCGTGGAATCATACTGCATCATATTGACGTTTTCTTGCCACTCCTCATCCACCATATGTAACTCGCCTCCAGGAGATACAGTCGGATCAATTTGACCCGGCTTGAGATTACTAGGGGTAGTTGAAAAGAAAAAAAATCCTAGACAAATCACAACTCTCCCCAAAATACCTACCAAATTTTAGACGTTTGCCCTTTAAGACGCGCGAGAGACTTTTACACATTTTTTCTTTCTTTTTTTCCTTTTTCTTTTTCTTAGTTCAAAATCATTATTATTTGGACATATCATAGCATATTTTTAGGAAACTTCACATTACTTTTCTCAAATTTCAAAAATAAGAAACACTCTAACAATGACGGCGCAAAGATACGACTATTTTTGCTTGATGGATGTCCATGTTGCATCTGCAAAATTGAAGGCGCCATGGCGCGAGGCGTGAATTTGCAACGCTTCGATCTATGCTGCTAATGAGGTGTCGCTTGAATTACATAGTGAGAAAACTTATAAGTTGAGGCCCAATTACAACTCTCTTATCTTCGCCAGTGTTGTTCACGTAGCCCTAACAGCACCACTACAAATAAAACAAAAGGAATCAACACAACATGGGAATAAAGTCAGGGAAAGGACGCGCGTTGATAACGGCGTAGAGATACAACTATTCATGCTTAGTGGATGTCAGTGTTGCATCTGCAAAATTGAAGGCGCGATGGCGCGAGGCGTGAACTTGAACTGCCTTGCTCTATGCTGCCAATGAGGTATCGCTCGGTATCAAGAAGGAGTAATTAATCAAGTTTGATGGTTTCCTCCACATAGCGGGGGTTGCGGAAGGTGTGAGTGGGGGATGGAAGAGGGTTTACTGTATTACCCCTCTCTTGAAAAATCTCAGGATATTCAGTCATTAATTTTCATAATTATTATCTTATTGTGCCGTGATTGAGTCCCTAATGTTTGATTAATTACTCTGAGACGAGACAAGCAAAGCTTATGGGTTTTTAGCCTACCCGTAACAAAATACTAATGGAAAAACAATGGTCTGAAGAGGAAAGCACTCTCTTTCAAGAAATCTCTTTTTAGTGGATGGAAAGCAAAATACGGAAGATATAAAGAGAAATAAGACGCGTCATTACTTTTAAAAAGTCCCATTGTACTATTTATTCCGTTTTTTTCGAAATAATTTTGCTGTAATAATACATTTGAGCCTCTCTATTGCTTTTTAGAAAAACTTCATGGGCAATCCGACTTGTATCGAGGTTGGTTGGTGTAAGGTGGAAAATTCGCGGGTATGAAAATATCGTCAACGACAGCGGATCAGTTGTTCTGATCAATCATCAGAGTGCGATAGATTTAGTTGGTAAGTCAGTATTCTCATTGGTAGGTAAACACTCTTTCCAGTTTTCCAGCGATTTTGGATCAGTTGTTCTGATCAATCATCAGAGTGCGATAGATTTAGTTGGTAAGTCAGTATTCTCATTGGTAGGTAAACACTCTCTCCAGTTTTCCAGCTATTTTACTGCTAACTCAGGAAATTAACTCCAATAAATCTAAAAATTGCTGCGCTTTAGTCTTTGCTTTGGGAAGAAAAAAAGACTACATTGTTCAATTGATATTAGGAGCCGAATAAAACAGAGTGCCTTCTCTCCTCCGTGCAAAGATTGACAAATAAGTTAAAGGGAAAATGGAGCCATTTTATTGCGGTTGAACTGGGTGGTATGATGAACTAAGGGGAGAATGATGGACAAACCATAGGGTCTCTAGTGGGTTACCGTTCGTTAGTCTATTACTTACATATTTTGTCTTTTGTAACCATCCGCTTCCACCAATACGATCACTCCATTATCCCTTTGTCTCTCTCGTTCATTGCTTTGTGAATCAATTTCAACAATCACCTTGCCGGGCGTACTTAAAGATATGCCATTCTAGCCGAAGACATTCAAACGTCGCAAAATTTCCTTGAACAAATACGAATTTCCGAGGAAAATGGTGAATATTTTTCCTCCGGTTTTTCAAAGAATCTTATCCGCACTTTGATAAATGGTATCTAATAAAAATATTAATAACTTTCGCTAAATATAAATTTAACACCGGGAGGAACGTTTTCAACCTTTAAATGTTCATACTGTGGTTTATTCAACACGACAGAACAGTTGCACAGTGTTCGATCAATGCTGTGAGGCTATAGATGTTGGTGCTAATGCCTGGATGCAACTATTCGTGTTCGAGGGATTCCCTCGTTGCATATCCAGACCGTTGAAGGCGCTTTGGGCTGTTTTGCCCGTTGAGCGAAGCAAGCGGTGTCACGCCGAACAAAGGATCGAATCAATTAGAGAGGTCAGACATGAAATTTTGGATTAAAACCGCAAATTTTGATGTTTATTTCGTCACACTTTAAATTTCAAGGGGTGCTTGAGGAAGAAAGTTTTACGAGGAAACCAATGGAACAACTTATAGAATCTCAAAATTGTGTAAAAACGGAGTTATAAGCTTTTAAAGTTTCAACATTTTGCCCGACCTCTCCTATTGACTCGATTCAATGTGCGCCGGCGCGGCACGAAGCACTCTATTCTCAATTGCTTTGGGTTTGACGCTCAGGTGAAAAATGGACGTGCGAAAGCAAGCAACACGAGTGGCAAGGGGCTACTATAGGCACTCTTTCATCATACAGGTCTGCGGGGCAAAAATCACCACATAGATACCCCGACCCAACCGAACGAATCAAGTAAGCACAAAACAATTGTGCCCGTCAACAAAATTACGGATCCCAGTTTATTGATACTAAAAATTGTGTTATCGGTACCAGAGTATAGAAACGTATATTACAAACATTTTTTAGTTAAAAACACCTCAAAGTTTCAAACTATACCGAGGTATTGGCGGTTTAAAATTTGCAGTTTACAAACCGCAGTTTCGAGGAATAGCTGTTCAGCAGGGCATAAAATCGTCACATTATTAAAACGACCTTTGGGCTTTTTTTTGTAATCAGGAGGTCCAAGCTGGACCAATTTTCTATAATTCTTGTAAAACATGGTCACGGTTTAATTGAAAAAAAAAAAAAAAATACATTGAACACATTTTCAATTTTTGCTCAAACCTAAGTAGCTTTTTTCAACGGAAAATTTGCGATATTTTGAAATTAAGTTGCGATTTTCTTACAATTTTTTAGCGATAAAATCGCTTAAATGATCAACAGCAAAGCGATTATCCTAATTGAATCAGTGAGAACGAAAACACACCAACTCGGTAACTCTAAAATCCTCAATTTTCACTAAGGACAGTCAATTTTCATAAAAGTCTTTGAAGTTACCGAGTCTGTTCCAATTTGGACCTTTAAAGTGTCCTTAAGTACTTGTCTTTCGGCATCAAAAATTTTCTTCTTGGACTTACTTCTTCACCTACTGTGCAGTTTTGTGTGTGTCTTCCTGTCCTCGTTCTTTTCATTTTTTCGAGTTGGTGTGTTATCGTTCTCACTGATTCAATTCTTGTCGCAAGTTTATCTCCATAAAATCGAAATTTTATCTCAAGTTATCACGATTTCTTGTTGGATGATGAATGTCTTTGACGAAACGTCGTCGATAAAATCGCGATTTAATTGCAAATTTAAGCGATGAAATCGCACTTAATCGCAATTTTTTTCTGATGATATTGCAATAAATCGATGTCGATAAAATCGCGAAATATTATCCGATCAAATCGCGACTAATCGCGATCACTGCTACTTGGTAGTAAACAAGGTTCTTTCCTTTTATGTCTGGAAATGCCAAGCTTCAGTAATGAAAAAATCGTGTTGAATAATAAAGGAATAGAGAGTCTACTGTTTCACAATATAAGAATGGGCATACACCAAAAGTCTTCAAGCATTATATAAGTTTTAAAGTTTTAGTCTTATTGTCTATTAAAACGCAAGGATTGACTACTATTTTACTTCTATGAATAATTTTATTTTTCTGCTGATAGCAAGTGTGTTTGCTATTCTTTAGAACATTACGCATTACGCGGAGAGAGTACATCAGAATCTCAAAATCCAATTTTCCGTCACAACTCAATAGGAATAATTCCATTGAAAATGTTCTCTCCGTATATATTATAGTTCTTTCCCTCGTGAACAAACTTAATTTCATCATTTTCGTGATCAATTTATGAAAGTTGGTCCCTGTTACAGTTTTTGCCGAGCTGTGGCCGTTTATGGAGGGTCTCAGCCCGATCGCCAAGAAAGAGGTCTTATACTATTTTCCTTATGGTCCCAGTGCCTGGCTTCAAGGGGTCACCTTTATTGATAAAACAAAGCCGGAAAAGGCTGTCAGCACGCTCAACAAAATGGGCGAGTCCGTTCGCAAAAACAAGGTAGGTAACCTAAGAATCATTACAATTCAGGGATACACTTTCACTCAAATTGTGGTAAAAACGGGACAGAGAGTCAAGGATAATGACGTGCAGTCCTCCCTTTTCAGGCGATTTTAGCGGCGCGCCAGCCAGGGAGATCGCACGGGCCGGGACTCTAGTAATTTCTGGATTGCGGCGCGCCTTCAATCCGGCTGGCAGCAACATGCTTACACCCGTGGTCGAATAGTTGTTTCACTGCGCCTGCCGTGAATGAGTTCAAATATTCTTTCCAACACGCGTAAGCAGGCCCGCCACATCCCATCTCGGGCCCTGGTACCAATTTTCTGGCCCAAGCCCTTAGCACAGGGAGGGAGGGGGGGGTCCGGGGGGCCTCCCCGGGAAATTTTTGAAATTTTAAATCTATTTGGACGCATTTTGTAGCTCTTTGATGGAGATTTTCCATCAATTTCTGCAGAATAATACGCCTTTTTGTTTACTTTCAGCACCAAAAACTTCGAATTGTTGCATTCAAAACATCTATAATTTTTTTTTTGAGGGGGCAGATGATAATTTTTCAATTCTATGGGGAGCCGGGCCCCCCTGGACTCCCCTTTCGTACGTCTATGGCAAGGGAGTTAAGCCATTGAAGTCGAGGATGCCCAGAAAGGAGCCTCTTAGCATCCAACAACGGAAGAAAATGAAACACAGTTACTAAAAATATCATTCTACATATACTCAAAATCTTGGAAATCTTTAAAGAAGTAAGAAAAATTTTATAGTGCCCTAGCGTGTTTTTGAAACTTTATTCACCTTTTGCGGAATTTTTAGGGTATTTTTTTCACTTTTCCCTACAAGACAAGGGTTACACATGAATTCGTAGTGGTTCGTCACTTGCGTCACGGGCCCCTCCAGGGCCCGGGCCCCGGTACCAAGGACCCAGTATCCCCCCCCTTGTGGCGGGCCTGCGCGTAAGGAAGCGTATTTAGCTCCGACTGCAACGTTGCACACTTCAAATAATGTCTCATTTTTAATCATTCTTGTTACGAATGGCAAATACAGTTTTTCTAAGGAATTGCCGCGGAACTTCTTCAGTCGCCGGAAATTTTGACGCAATATTTTCGCTCGTTTCATACCTTTTTTTAAAAAATGAATTTAATAAACCCAATCCGATATTCTGAATCGTTACAATTCAGGGATACACTTTCACTCAAATTGTGGTAAAAACGGGACAGAGAGTCAAGGATAATGACGTGCAGTCCTCCCTTTTCAGGCGATTTTAGCGGCGCGCCAGCCAGGGAGATCGCACGGGCCGGGACTCTAGTAATTTCTGGATTGCGGCGCGCCTTCAATCCGGCTGGCAGCAACATGCTTACACCCGTGGTCGAATAGTTGTTTCACTGCGCCTGCCGTGAATGAGTTCAAATATTCTTTCCAACACGCGTAAGGAAGCGTATTTAGCTCCGACTGCAACGTTGCACACTTCAAATAATGTCTCATTTTTAATCATTCTTGTTACGAATGGCAAATACAGTTTTTCGAAGGAATTTCCGCGGAACTTCTTCAGTCGCCGTTAATTTTGACGCAATATTTTCGCTCGTTTCATACCTCATTTTAAAAAAATAAATTTATTAAACCCAATCCGATATTCTGAATCGTTACAATTCAGGGATACACTTTCACTCAAATTGTGGTAAAAACGGGACAGAGAGTCAAGGATAATGACGTGCAGTCCTCCCTTTTCAGGCGATTTTAGCGGCGCGCCAGCCAGGGAGATCGCACGGGACGGGACCCGAGTAATTGCTGGGGTGCGGCGCGCCTTCAATCCGGCTGGCAGCAACATGCTTACACCCGTGGTCGAATAGTTGTATCACTGCGCCTGCCGTGAATGTGTTCAAGTATCCTTCCTTACACAAGTAAAGAAGCGTATTTAGCTCCGACTGCAACGTTCCACACCTCAAATAATGTCTCATTTTTAATCATTCTTGTTACGAATGGCAAATACAGTTTTTCTAAGGAATTTTCGCGGATTTTAGTCAGTCGCCGGAAAGGACTACGTGCAAAACGGGCCATTTCGGGCTCGGGGCGGATACCTTTGAGACTTGCCCTCTTCATTCACCTAACAATGCCCCATCTTTTCCCAAAGTTTCAAGCTCCTCAAATATTTTGGGGTGACGCGGGGGGGGGGGGGGGTCAACTTTAAAAATTGGCAAAATTTTCCCGAATTTATTACTCGAAAACCAAGAAGTTTTGGAAAACGCGGTTTAAACAAGCGTACTCAGCGTGACGAGAGCTTTCAGAAAATGTATAACATCATAGGGTTTTGTCAACTTCAGCTCGAGTTATCGCCTCCGAAGCGCCGGAACGCTCAAAAAGGACCCCTTATTTTTTCACCTTTCGGCCGATTTAAAAAAATACAATTTTTTTATTTTGACGAAAAACTGATATTTTGCTTTTGACTCTCTGTAGCCCCTCTAGCTCTTTACCGCATGCTGGGAAAATGTTTTGGTCGCGAGTTATAAGAGCGGAAAGGAGCGAAGGTCGGGAAAATCGGCTATTTTAATCTACCCGCGGCGACGGATCAGGAGACATGTGGCAACAATGCGAGGTCGGCAGAGGAGTGTGATTCGCCGAACTGAGTCGGAGGGGACGTTTTCCCTCCGATCAACGCCGCGTGCGCAGTTTAAAATAGCCGATTTTCCCGACCTTCGCTCCTTTCCGCTCTTATAACTCCCGACCAAAACATTTCCCCAGCATGCGGTAAAGAGCTAGAGGGGTTACAGAGAGTCAAGAACAACATATCAGTTTTTCGTCAAAATAAAAAAAAATGGCTTTTTTTTTAAATCGGCCCAAAGGTGAAAAAATAAGGGGTCCTTTTTGAGCGTTCCGGCGCTTCGGAGGCGATAACTCGAGCTGAAGTTGACAAGACCCTATGATGTTCTACATTTTCTGAAAGCTCTCGTCACGCTGAATACGCTTGTTTAAACCGCGTTTTCCAAAACTTCCTGGTTTTCGAGTAATAAATTCGCGAAAATTTTGCCGGTTTTTAACTTTGACCCCCCGCCGCGTCTCCCCAAAATTTTTGGGGAGCTTGAAACTTTGGGAAAAGATGGGGCATTAATTGTTAGGTGAATGAATAGGGCAAGTCTCAAAGGTATCCGCCCAGAGCCCGAAATGTCCCGTTTTGCACGTAGTCCTTTTGACGTAATATTTTCGCGCGTTTCATCATACCTCATTTTAAAAAAATGAAATTTATAAACCCGATCCGAGATTCTGAATCGTTACAATTCAGGGATACACTTTCACTCAAATTGTGGTAAAAACGGGACAGAGAGGCAAGGACAATTTAGCGGCGCGCCAGCCAGGGAGATCGCACGGGACGCGACCCGAGTAATTGCTGGAGTGTGGCGCGCCTTCAATCCGGCTGGCAGCAACATGCTTACACCCGTGGTCGAATAGTTGTATCACTGCGCCTGCCGTGAATGAGTTCAAATATCCTCTCCTACACGCGTAAGGAAGCGTATTTAGCTCCGACTGCAACGTTGCACACTTCAAATAATGTCTCATTTTTAATCATTCTTGTTACGAATGGCAAATACAGTTTTTCTAAAGAATTGCCGCGGAACTTCTTCAGTCGCCGGAAATTTTGACGGAATATTTTCGCTCGTTTCATACTTCATTTTAAAAAAATGATTTTAATAAACCCAATCCGAGATTCTGCACATTTTTAATTACAATGTGATAAATTTTGAGATTTTTTTGGACTTTTTAAAAATTCGATGATCTCTTTAAATTTCCTGCAATAATGACCAGTTGAGGATGCGATTTTTTTTTAAATGTTACAAACAGTCTAATACAGCGAGAAAATAGAAAATTCTGAGAAAAACTAAAAAGGATCGTAATATAACTTAACAGGGAACATTGAAAAATCCTTACGAAGATGTGCTCCTAGCCTTTATTCACGAGCGGGCTTCATTGCTTTCCTGATTAGTTGGCATGTTGACTTTGTTTGCAGATCAAGCTGGGCATGTTCCCCGAGGGCACTCGAAACGGAGGAGCGGAGTTGCTTCCGTTCAAGAAAGGCGCATTTCACGTCGCCATCGCCTCGCAGACTCCCATCCAGCCAATCATCATCGCTCGCTACCCCTTCCTTGACGCTAAAACACACACCTTCGACTCAGGTAAAGACAAGTCTAAATTCTAACCGCATATGACATCGATAACTCTGTTTTCTTACCGGAAAAAAAAAAAAAAAAAAAAAAAAAAAAAATCGGAAATGATTGCGACAATGAGACAAAGAATGACTAAGAAGAAACGAGGCTCACATTGAAAAAGAGATGGTTTACAATTCCGAATAGTTACAGATGGCATTTATGTCAATGTTGCACTGATGGTTGCCTATTCTGTCATAGCCATAATAAGTAAAATTTGCCAATCTCTGATTGAAATTATCCAGATCTGCGGTGTGTGCTTAGCCCGGCAACATAAGTGGCAGTTTCTGATCATCACGCATAAGTACTTTCTTGTCCTTTTATAGTTAGGGTGAGCATTACTTATTTTGAAACACGACGCAAGTTCGCGCTTTCGTAGCGGTATAAAATGCCTGCAAATAGCCATGTATGAATTTACGTTAACTAAGCACACATTTTGCTCAAATTGTTATTCTAAGTAATAATTACTCATCTCTTGTTGTAATACAACATGGACTCACAGTTTTTGGCTATAACTCAATAGATAAACGCCTACATACATTAGAGTATGCAATTTGTGATAATTGTGCACGATAATGCCTCAAAGACATACGGGATAAGAGCCTCTTTCCTTAATCCCCAGATAAATGTTATATTATGATAATACCAATTTTTGTCACTTTGCTAATTGTAAGTTTTACTTTATTCTGCAAACATTGTTAAACATTTATGGTTGTTACACAATTTTGGAATCTTTTTCAGGGATGGCCGAGGTCCAAATATTACCTCCGATCCCAACGGCAGGGTTGACCAAAGATGATATGAATCAACTCATCGAAAAGACTTACTCTATTATGAACGATGCTTACCAAAAACTATCTCAAGAAGTACGTCAAAGTAGCTTACAAGAAGACTGAATCACGATCTCAACCAAATATGCGGTGAAACAAAATTCAGGGCCTGGTGCATGGTTATCACAACTTAAAGAGGACCATATTCTGCAAATTTCGAGAAATTTGAAATGTAACAGAAATTTTTAAGTTTGATATCCCAAACTACCTGACCATGATTTCTAACTAGCGTAAAAGGGGCATTTGTGTGGCACTGAAGATAAAAAAAGTCTCTCTTTGAGCAATTGGCTAATGTGAACTGATAATGTATGTATTCAGATACCCGCAGTATCACAAACATCGTCAAAATTGAGGCTAATCATCAAAGTGCGATGTGCTGAAACATTATACGTGTAATTAAGGTACAGCGGGCATACCTTAAAGAGGTATATGCATCCCCCATAAGAATTGGGCCCCAGAACGGAATCTTGTCATAGCTCCACTTCTTGTAAAGAGAGGTTAGAGAAGTTCAAAAATGGCGGACTTTTTGATCTAGCCCCCCGGGGGGGGGGGGGGGGGGGGTCAAAGAAAAATCAACTTGAGCAACCTTTGGTTTAGTAAGCTTGGTTTAATAGTTCTGAGGATCTATCTTGACACCATTTCAGGAAATGGTTCTGTGATTTGGTAGTATTCATTAAGGACAAAAAAGAATTCTGAGCATTGATTTTGGGTACCAGAACAAAATACAATAATCAGTTAAAGTCAATCATGACAGTAAAATATAAAATTAATATCAAATCCCCTCTTTCGTAAAAGCTCCCATTCCTTCGAGACATATGCCTTTAGACTTGAGATGAAATAAAAAAGAGGGGAGGGAAATTACATATAACATATTGATCCTTATATGTATGCTTACTAAATCGTCAAAATGGTGTAAAATGTTAAACAATTACGGAGATGAACATGGAACAGGGCGCTCCCGGGCGCAGCTGCGGGACTCTGGCCCGAGGCCCATACGTACCCTGTCGAGTCAACTTTGAAAAAGCATAACTCCGAAACTAATCATTTCCCCCAACATGTTCCTTAGCTCATTTTAAAGAAGAAAACAAGGGCTATTTTTTGCACACATATTCACAACATTTCGTGCGACCCCTCCCGTCGAAAAATGGAAAAATCCAAAATTAAAATTTTTCAAAAATTTGATGAGCCATAACTTTGCCAAAAATTAAACGATTGTCAATTTCTTATGCTCGATAGAAAGGTCTTTTTAAGTATTCTTTTATTTAAAAAAAGTTCAACTCAATAACTGCAACCGTTCAAAAGTTATGGGTAAAAGTTGATTTTTCTTTGACCCCCCCCTCCCCAAGGGGGCTAGATCAAAAAGTCCGCCATTTTTTAACTTCTCTAACCTTTCTTTACAAAAGGTGAAGGTATGACAAGATTCCGTTCTGGGCCCAATTCTTCTGGGCGATGCATATACCTCTTTGATGTCAAGTTCCGTAATTTTCGACAAAATTTCTTGCGTAGGATTTTCGTTTGAAAATGTCTTACTTTTAGACTGCAGTATCTTTTCTGTTGAAGATTTCAATGTTGTACGCATGGATTTTTCACGATAGTTCCTCTCGTAAGAAAAATTTGGAGCGTATTTGAAAAAAAAGGAGCCCGAAGTGTGATTATTTTTGCCTGGGAGGAAGAGTCTTTTCTTAAAAAAGGGCCAAAATTCGCCCCTTTTCAGACTATTGATTCGGCATATGGGACTCGCGCCAAACTGAGGCGTATGATGCCGTAAGTCTCAAAGAATAATTTCAGCTTGATTTGAAAATTTTCGGAGACACAGGGGGTTGAAGTGGATGAACGGTTCTGTGCGTACATTAAAAGTTGGGTGTACCTGTACATTTTGTACATTAATGTATTTTTTGATAGCTTGTATGTAACTTGTAAAATATGTTTATACATTTCCTATACTTACTGTCAAAAGATTTAGGAAAAAATTGCAAAAAACTTTGTTCAAAATGTGCTGCCTCTTCACTACCATCAGCTATTTTCCTTCGATGGAAAACTAAAAATTTTCACTGTCGCCATTTAAAAGAGGAGAGTGACAGCAAACTTGACGTCAGGATCCGAAAAATTAGCAAGTTAAAATTATAGAGTAAAAAAATGAGAAATTTTTAAACTTTCCACCCATCAAGTCAGTTCAAACTTTATTTATTTGAGATTCTCCTGCATCTATTGAATTATGCCCTTAATTAATTTTCTCTTTTAAAAAGTAGTTTTTTTAACGATATGGACTTATTCCGCCACTTCATTTCTGTATTTTCCCTTTTCGACCGAAACTGAGATGGAGGTAGCTGAAACTAACGTCATTTGTAAGGGAAAGGATCTGGAGTTATACCTGACACCATGGGCGGTCAGAAAATCGGAAATGTGCCTGCCGCCATCAATGGACTATTCACATAATCCCTTAAAGCAAGGAATGAACGTTTTCGAAAGGATGTCTACATTTCTCACAACTTAAGCGAGAACTTTGACGGTGAAACTACAGACCACGTATCTCGGTTTGCGACGTTGTAGACTTTCTGTCATCATACTTTATTTTTTAAATGGAAAACTACTCTACGTCAAAGCTTGAAAATTTCCTTGTTTTTTCCTCTTTATGCGGAAAAAACTCTGTAAAAATTTCGAGAACTGATATTGATTTATGCTCCTTCAGAAAAATAAAATGGGAGCGGAGATTTGTAAATACCGCGCATACGAGATACGTGGTCTAGTAGTTTCACCGTCGATATTGTAGAGGCACCGCACTAATCAACTGAGCAATGTAATTGGGTGAGGCAAAAGCTCAAGTAGCACAGTACAACGAAAATATTGATATTAAATTGAAATTTGATTTCAATAAAATTGTAATTTCTTTACCATTAAATTGCAATATTTTTACATCATTTAGTCGACGTATGCCAATTTCAAACAATCAACAAAATGAGCCCCGTGTGTCGGAAAGATAGGATACATGCAATGCAATGAAAAATTGCAACTTAGTTCAATTTTATTGCAATAAGTTTCAATAAATGGGGCCCCTTCAAATAGGAGCTAGGCAATATACGCATCACTCTGTGGAATTGCAATATTTTTACAATGTAATTGCTACTAATTGCAATCTGTCGTGCTAATTGGGAGTTAAATTCGGAAGTGAAGGCTACTTTTTTCGCTTTATGATGATTGATGAGGGACTTTATGAACATGAAAGCGAATCCAGTTCGGCATCTGAGCGTCAACTTCCGAGAGTAGCTTTTTCACTGGAAGCAGCTAGGAGTGCGGGGTCTTTAAAATACATTGTCTCTGATTACGCAAGGGGAAGGATTTTGTTCCTAGTTTTCGCAGTTTCCGCCATAATCATGAGCACGCTTTTCTTCAGCGAGATCCAGACCCTCTTGAACGTTCCTTTGCGTAATCCGGATATCGAGACTTTGAATGAGTTGAGCTTGAGCGGTTCGGATGTTTTCATTCAATCAACGGACAGCGAAATCTATTGGAGTTTCCCCGACCAAAGGACGAAACGGAGGGACTCAAGGATAAACTGACCGACAGTTTTCGAGCTTATACAGATGCGCTGACCCAAATAGTCCTTCAAATCCTCAGGGACGGACTCAGGGCGTGTGCAGGGCGTGCGGCGCACACGGGCGCCAGCCTTTGGGGGGCGCCACGAAATAAGAGGAGAGGGAAAAAAAGGGGGGAAAAGGAAAAGGAAAAAAAGGGAAGAAAGGACAAGGGGGAAAAAGGAAAAGGCAACAAGGTTGGGCAGTGAAAGCAAGGAAGAAGGGGGAAATGGAAGGAACAAGGAGGCAAGAAAAGTGATAAGAGAGTCCGCGAGAAAGGGGGGGCATAAAAACCATAGACAAAATATAAAGAGAATTGCCGTCTAAAGGTAAATTTTCAGGACAAAAACTCCACCTGGTCCATAAACGGTCAGGCGCCCGTTGACTCTAAATTTGCGGCTGTACAGAAATACAATAAGAGTAGGCATGTAGTAAGGGGGCGCCATAAATCCATCGAACAGGAGCCGAAATAGCATTTTAGGCCACGTCCGCCATCTTGGATTAGAGAATTTTCAAAAATCGACTAAAAATTCGAGTTTTCCGTCGAAAAGTACCCCGGATCCCGCGGTTCACAAAGCTCTAAACGAACAGAAACGGAGGCCAGAACTGGGGCCCATTTTAGGCCACATCCAACATTTTGGAGTTGAGAATTTTAAAAAGTTGACTAAAAATTCGAGTTTTCCGTTGAAAAATACCGTGTGATACCGCGTTTCACAAGACTCGAACAAACAGAAACCGAGATAGCATTTTAGCCCACGTCCGCTATCTTGAATTTGAGAATTTTAGAAAATGGACTAAAAATTCGAGTTTCCTGTCGAAAAATACCTCCTGACACCGAATTTCAGAAAAATCCATCGAACAGGGGCCGAGATAGCATTTTAAGCCATTTCGGATTTTCGAATTTTGAATTTTTTGAATTTTGACAGATTTTGATTTAAAACGCGTGATCCCCAAAATCGAAGCTCAGATTCAGATTCCTCGTAAAAAATCGATGCGATTTCATGTATCATACCCTGACACCGAATTTCAGGAGAATCCATCAAACAGGAGCCGAGATGGCATTTTACCACTTCAGTCATTTCGGATTTTTGAAGTTGAAAAATTTTACTTAAAACGCGTGATACCCAAAATCGAAGTTCAGATTCGGATTCCTCGTTAAAAATTGATACAATTTCATGTATCATACCCGAGCATAGCGTGAAGGAAAGAGACGTAACGTAGACGTACTGATTTGAGCATATGAATCCAACGTGGCAACATGGGTAGTGCTCAGTGGGTCAGCGGAGGAGGAAGAATAAGAATTTATCGTGCGGAATTCCTCGGGACGAAACCGAATGCTAAACGCCGGCGCGGCGTAGTTCAAAGGGGCAGTATGACAGAATCTATACGCGTCGTTAAACCTTTTTCCTTCACGCTATTTTAACATATGATACATGAAATCTCATCAATTTTTCGCGAGGAATCCGAATCTGAGCTTAGATTTTGGATATTACGCGTTTTGATCTATTTAAAATCGTAAGAGAATTTACAGAATTTTCCTTGAAAATTGATCACAAATTAGTGTTTTTTTACGTCATTAAACCTCTTTCCTTCATGCTATTCTAAAATTTCGTGCATGAAATCGCATCAGTTTTTCACGAAGAATCCAAATCTGAGCTTAGATTTTCGATATTACGCGTTTTAATCTATTTAAAATCGTAGGAGAAATTACAGAATTGTCCTTAATAATTGATCACACATTAGTGATTTTTTACCCCGTTTTTCTTCTACGTTCACGTAATGAAATTAGATCAACAGTTGACTCATCGACTAGTCTAGCTTAACCCTCCAGGATCGGTCTAAAGGGCGAACGATTTTATCAGATAAGATGTGCGGTCCTAGTTTCCGGGCAATTGCGGTTTGATGGGAGCTGCGATGAGGAGAAACGGAAGATATGCGAAACTCGGGCGGATATTAAGTGAGAAACCAGGTAGGGGAAAGGCTTTCTTCCCGAAAAGTTAGTGCTCGGACCAACTTACATGGTCACTGGAGCATTGTATAGCAGGTTGTGGGAAACTATTTTTTTGCAGCAACAACCAATTGGATCGCATTTTGCAAAAAGGAACTGAGAGCATTTCAATGTTGCTAGGATTGTGCAACTTAGGTACATTCTTTGCAAAAAGTAAACTTTGCGACGGTAATTTTCGTCTTGAATTCATAGTTTATTGGGAGTAGAGGTGAAACTAGTTTAGATGATCGTTTATGTTTGCAAGGTTAGCGACATTGGAATGCTTTTGGTGAAATCCTCCGCGGTCAGGATCTTTTGGATCGAGTTCGGTAAGAATGGAGCCAAGTTTTTTGGTAAACAAAATGTTTGCTCCTTGTAAAATTCCAGGTCCCAGGTAGTTTCGCACGTATTCGTAAAGTTAACCTCTTCCATGATGATTCCCATCGTTTATTCGAATAAACTCAAATGCTAAACTCATAATCTGTATCATTTATGATAGAAATAAAGCTAAAAACATAAACAGAGCTCAAACAGAAAAAAAAATATTCGTGGGGCTGGAGGATAAGGTGCTCAATTGCAGTTTTTGCTTTTTCGAAAAATACGGGTTTAAAGTTTCGAAATTACATGGATACTGATGGCAGAAAGATTGTTTAAACAGTTTTTTTTAATGCTTACAAACTGGAATTTGGGAGATGCATTAAGACTAACTAGTTTTACTTGAAATCCTTTTTTTTTTTTTTTTTTTTTTTTTTTTTTTTTTTTTTTTTTTAAACTGAAGTCATGCGCCTCAATCTCCGAGCTCTTCATTTGAATGATTTAGAATTAACTTCGATTAGCCCTGTCAACAAAGACCCCATTCATAACTATCAGCTGAATGAAAGGACGGGCCTAAATAAATGTTTCGATCGACCCTTTACGCGACTTTTTTCGCGTGTCGCAAGCAGGGCCATAGATTTACCTACTTGCCGCTCATGGGCCGCCTGTATTTTGCTCCTCCTCATTCGTTTTGAAATATCAATAAAAACCATCAAGTGAAGTGCCGGATAGGGAGGGGTGCATAAGACGCGTTTACTCATGTTTGAAAACTTTTTTGCGAAAGCCCTGCGTCAACACTACTAGCAAAATTTCATGGAACTTTGTGCAAAAATTAAGTTCCGTGAACCTCTTCTGTGTGGACAAGGCCGTCCATTTATAAAAAATGAACAAAACAATTATGAAAGAACAATCATAAATGTGGTTTAATAATTTTAACTTCTGCCGCCGCGCCGTGCTGACCGCACTGTGTTTGACGCAATGCGTGAAGTATTCATGCAGTCTTGTAGGCGCCATGCGTTTCACGTCGATCGCTGCTCACCGCATTGTGTTTGACGCAATGCGTAAAGTATTCATGCAGTTTTGTAGGCGCTAATGTGTGTTAAATGCCGGCTGTTGCACCGAGGGCTTCTCCTTTTCATCTCAAGTCCTCGTCATCATTGCTCTCTGCGCCGCGCCGTTCCAATTTCGACTGATTAAAGGTTCTGTCTCTTGTATCACCGAAAGACGACAAAATTAGAACTTATACTCTCTGGAAACGAGGGATTTTGTCGCCTTTTCTTGTTTCTAATTTTTATTTCTGAATCCAATTTTCTTTTACACCTACCTTTAAAAAATTGCAAAATTTGCCGCCACTAAAATTGCCGCCATGGGCCGCGGCCCATGTGGCCACCCCCTAAATCCGGCACTGGTTGTAAGGCAAATATCGTATTAATTGATAGATCGATCCGTTTCAGGTTTTGTCTGGATCCGCCCGGAGAGCGGAAAATCAATCCTTTCCCACAGATTTAATGGAGAGGTGTCAGTCATTCTTTTGAAAGAGATAGAAAAAGAAACGGGCAAGCAAGTAGCAGTGATCGCGATAAGTCGCGGTTTGGTCGCAGAATGTACCGCTTTATCGATGTTGATTTATTCCAATATTATCGGATAAAAAGTAGCGATAAATTGCGATTTTATCGACGGTGAAATATTATCGAACAAAGTATCATGATAAATTAAGATAAAATATTGGTTTCAACGCCCGCGATTTTTTAAAGATAAAATAGAGACGAAACCGCTCAGATGTTGATGATCCTAGCGATTTTATCGCCAAAAAGTCGGAAAAAATCGGAACTTAATTTAAAAATACCGCGGTTTTTCTGTTGAAAAATGCTTTTTGGGGGAGCGGATAGTCTAAATTCGATGCACCCCCTCCGACCCTCCCCCTACCCAGCTTTTAGCCCGAGCGCGGGAAAATCTGTCCAGCGGTCCGCCTTGGCCAGGAGAGAGTTGCCGAATTGGTTCCCATTTCCCATGACTGTCATTTCCATATTGGTTCCTACTTCCGAAGGTCGTATTGGTTCCCGTGTCCGAATTGGTTCCCATCTCTAAATTCGTAATTCAACATTTTTTATTCAGAATTACAACACGGCTCGCTAAAGTGCTAACATTTTCCCTCCCATTTTACAGGCTTAGGACTGTCTACCAAAAAGGTAGGCATGCGGTTAAAAATGTTGCATGTGAAAATGAAAATACGAGTGATTCAAGAGGAAATTTTAAAAAATGGCCCAGGTTTCTATATAAATTTCAGGAGAGGAGAGGATCGGTGAAGGAGGTGCGGAATCTTCACCTGCCCCGGCCGACTAGACAGGACTTTATGAAGGAGGGTAGGCCGTGGAATCCCTGACTAATTTCCTGGACAACTATGAGTAAAATTGAGACAATGCAAATCAGAAAATCAAAATCAAAATAATAGAATCACAAAGGGAAAAATGTATCAATGAAATTCTGAAATATACCCTAAAAATTTAATAAGAAGCTACTTCAAAGATTGCACGGGCAAGCATTTAAAAGCAATTTTTTTTAGAAAACCTAAACGATCATGATTTTGAGTATATTCGCCGTTAACCGCAGATTCCAGAAATTCTCTTTTTTGCTTTTGCATTTTGTTACAATCTATCGTTACAATCTATCGGTCAACATCATCATTGCTCGGGTCATCTGCGCTCGCCTTGCGCAGTTGCCGCTCCTTGCAAAAAATCAACTCACTCGCAGGAACCAATTCGGACATGAAAAATTTTAAATCGGGAACCAGTTCGGATCAAGGGTTTGTTTCATCCGGGAACCAGCTCGGAATTAGGGTGACCGCCACGGGAACCAATTCGGGTTCACCCGCGGCCAGGAAACCGCTATAGTATAGGCGGCCAGACTCGTTAAAGTTTTTATATGCGGCGAGGATTTCGTATAAAGAAAAGTATAGTTAGTATTGAAAAGTAGTGTTAAAATCATCTAAAAATGCGGATATTCTTTTTTGAGAAAAAAAATTGCCGATTCCCTTCACTTGACCATGTGACATTTTCTCGCTAATATTTCCTCGCCAATGCGAATGTGCGACAATCGTTGAGCGCGAATAGTTGCATCTAAATTCCTCGCCAACGCAAATCGTGTGTAGACATGAAAAAACTCGAGCGCCTTCAATTAAGTGTGTGTGCAACACGGACAATTGTTGAGTGCGAATACTTGCATCTAAGCGGTACAATCAACACCGCAGCGAGCAGGGTCGCCTGTCGCTTGATTGTTTATGGCAAATTATCATGACGAGGGATAAGTATTCGTAAGACTGGAGGGTGATACAAAAATAAAAAAAATTAGCCGCTCCGGGCGCCCTTCACAGCTAGCAATGGTGGTGCAGTAGCTTAATTGGAATCGGAGCAATTAGTTGAATCTATTTAATAATGATGAATAAAATGTCTGTAACAATACGAGTTATACTCTATGCTTTGCCGATGACCAGATCGTTGTAGATAAAGAAGATGCAGATCACATGACGCGGAAGTTGGTCGAAGAATATCGGAAATGGGGCATGGATGTTAGTGTGTCCAAGACAGAGAAGCTGGTCGTGGGAGCAGCGCATTAACGGCAAAGCATAGAGCTTGAGGATGGACGGCGCATCGAAGAGTGTGACGAGTATAAGTATGTCGGTGTTTGGCTCGATCAGGATGGAAGGATGGATAGAGCAATTAAGGACAGGATCATCCAGGGCAGGAGAGCCATCGCGATGCTGAACGGAGTGCTCTGGATCAGAGCATTTCAAAGGCAAACAAGCACCGGATATATGACGCCATCGTTAAAAGTATCGTGCTCTATGGTAGTGAAGTGTATGGCCTTTAACGAAAAGAACGCAAGAAATGTTGAGGGCAACTGAAATGGATTTTTTGAGGCGATCTGCCGGTATTTCGAGACCGGACCGTGTCCGTAATGAGAGAATTCGCCAGGTGATGAAGGTTGAGAAAGATATCGTGCACGACGTCATGTCCAGGCAGTTATGCTGGCATGGACATGTGCAAAGAATGTCGGAGGAGAGGTTGCCCAAACAAGTTTTGGATTGGGTACCACCTGGGAAGAGGCGACGGGGACGTCCCGTAAAGGGTTGGCGGCAGGGCGTTGACGAAAAGATGTTGCGGTGTCAGTTGCCCGATGACCTCTGGAAAGACAGGCATATGTGGCGTTTGGGTGTCGTAGAACGCCAGAGTGCGTTGTAAAGCGACTTTATATATACATATATATAACAAAAATTAGCCTAACTGTATTTCACGCTGCCTAATTTCCTCTCATATTTCATTTTTTTCATAGAAAACCAGAAGACAAAACGCTTGTATACTCTCTTTAAATCACCTCTAGATTATTGCAAACATTCTCTTAAATTTTTAAGTCAGTAAGTTTTTGTTAAAAAAAAAAAAAAAAAAAAAAAAAAAAAAACACGAGAGGATATCAGGCATTATTCCATGCCTTCCTGCATCTACATCCTCATCTGCACCATTCCGGAACAGGAATGACATCGTTGCGACCTTCCTGCTCTAAACTACTGAAATGACGTCTCGTCGCGAAAACGTGCCTGCGGCACTGTACCATCGAAGCGTAGCCAAAACGTCCGCAATTCCACGATCCGAAGAAAAACAAATGTTAACACATCCCAAACTCCATGATTTCGATCTGACGTCACGTAGTGCTCGAATGTGATTCGTTACCGAGGAGTGACGTCAGCCAGTGCTTGAACGTGATTGGCCAATCGAGTCGATCGTGTTCGCACTCCTCCACTCCTCCAAGAGAAGACGGTTCGACGCGCGCACTCGGCGATGCGCTGCGCGGTGGCGGCGCACGGCCAACATTAAAATCTGATCAATACTCTACCATCTCGGGCAAAAACAACGTAAGTACATTGAATTTTAGTTGGTTGTTGCGCGGTTTCGGTCGGGGGGGGGGGGGTGGTACTACAACCTCCCCGTTCTCCACTGTTTGGAGCTGCCTATTTCATTTCGAAGCTTGCGTTTCGCGTAACCACCGTCTCTGCGAGGTTGCCACGAAATGAGACGAAAGTTCCTCATGTCCGCATCTACGACACGAGTCTCCAAATGGACGTATTTATTCTAAAAGGTACTATTTTGCGCGTAATCCTATGCACATAGTACTTCCTAGAGCAAATACATTCAAATCGTATGGATATTCAAATTATGCCAAATTTTCCGCGATAAAATATTTATTTTCTTACTATCGTCTAGTTTTTGCACAAATTGTTGTAAGAAATGTAAACTGCTCTGTTGTTCACTCATTCAAATTACTCTCTGGTGGAAACAATGAATATATTTCCTGAATTTGGAAGTTTACGATAAATAATGTCTTTATTAAAAAAATTGTCGAAAATACTGCATCTTCCCACTTAAAATTTCAAATTACTCTGTGATAATTATTTACTAATCGAATCTCCGACGAAATTGAAGATAGAATATTTCGCGAGAATTCACGCCATTTTAAATTTCATGAAATCGTTACCAACACATAAATTCGGTTGAATTCCCTGAAGGGCTAAGGGGGGGGGGGGGGGGTTACGTTGGCTCTCAGAGCGCTTTGAAAGTAAGTAACTCATCCGTGTATGTAATTCTGTTGAACGAGAGAGATCATTTGAAACAGGACTAGCCCATTGAGAAGAAAAAAGAGACTAGTCTGAAAAGGTTTTGGTCGTCAGGAGCGATTAATAGTTCAAAAGTGGGTGGGTACTAGATCAGTTGGGCTAATGATCTAATTTTTTGTCTTTTATCGCCGCACTTCAGTGTGTTCAAGGGAGAGGGATTATCATATTTTTGCGACATTATTTTTAAATCCAGTGTTGCGGTCTTAGGTAAAATTTGTCCATTTTACAATGCCTTTTACGGAAATATCAAACAGTCATCCGCAGAGATGAAGGCACTGTTTATTGAAATCGTTAAGTGTTGGAAAGTATAATCGGAGAAAAGTTGCAAATTTTCCTGATGATTTTGAATGTCAGAAATGCTTTGCTCCTTCCCTCCTCCCCTTTTCCTCCACATCCTCTCTCCCTTCTCCCACTCCACCCCTCCCCTCTTTACACGTACTTAACGCACCCACGACGTATATACAAGACAATAAGGGCTTCTCACTTGAAAGAACGTTTGAGCGTACTTCACGTTAAAAAGCAATTAACAGGAGATGCAAGTACTTGACGCATTACAATTTAATGAATGACACAATGGAAAAAATCAGTTATACTGTGACAAGAATACCCTTTTCGTGTCAATTTCTTCCTACCCTGAGGAAAATATTTGTTGCATTAAACAAGCAAAAATAATATAAAGTTATGACAACGATCCAGGAAAGTTTATCTATTGTTACAAAATCCTTCATTTTAATCACACATTTTCTGTTCGACAAGGAAAATTGTTCCGTTCAGAACAGTTTATATTTTTAAAAGATTTTACTGGGCCGATTGTTGAAAAACTAAAGCAGCGCGATTAGACATCGAATTGCATTGTTAAGGCTATGTCCAGTCGTGCCGTGCCAACAAAGTTCCAATAATCGGCAGGCCGATGCTTTCAGTCTAATTTTTCGTCTTCAATATTTTAATGTCAATATTCTTCAAATATTTGGATTTGATCGATGCTGTTTTTTATATTCGGCGAATGTAAAATAAACATCTTCCCGTAGATTAAAAAAAATTCAAAAAATATCTTACTTCCGATTCGAGTGTGGCGGAAGCTGGCTTACCCGAATGTCTTCCGAAATGATAGAGCTCATTCCGAGAAATAAACCGGACCAACTTCAGTTTGACTTTAGTTTTAAATAAGAAATCACTATTTCTGGCTTATTAATAAAGATAGAAAGAACAACTTAATCCGCCATAAACACCAGCAAAGAAACAACTTAAAACGGGACTAAGGCCGCAAATAATAAAAAGAAACACATAAAATAAAATAAAAAACCCGTGACGTTTCGCAGGGATCACACCCGCATTTTCAACCGGCAAAACAAGAAAATCAAAAGAAGGACACTATGAGCCTCGCCGTTGTAATGGTGAGAACAACGTCACACAATAACAACGGCGAGGCTCCCAGTGTCCTTATTTTGATTTTCTTGTTTTGCCGGTTGAAAATGCGGGTGTTATCCGTGCGAAACGTCACGGGTTTTTTATTTTATTTTATGTGTTTCTTTTTATTATTTGCGGCCTTAGTCCCGTTTTAAGTTGTTTCTTTCTAATTAATAAAACCACGAACCTGCATAGGGAAACTAATGGTACATGTGTTAATGCTAAAATAAGCCAAAAATAATGGTTCCCCCTAGTTGTATTGACAATGAGTCTGGCTAATGTTCCTGTCAACGAAGGATACAAGGAAGCGGCGTGGATGACGAAGTCTCGACGACGCCCGGACGCCCGGCAACTATCCGTACTTAACGGATATTGGAGTTGCATCTTGAAAAAAGTGAAGGCGTTTTACACGTCTAGACGCTGGAGCGGCGCGGCGGAGCGCGTTGACGAAACAGCGGATTGACGGCGCAATTTGGCGGCTCCAGGGAAGAGGCTCTCCCGTGTGAGCCACACAATTTTCACCGAGGAGTCCCCTCTGCCTCGGTCCTCCCCTCTGCCTCGGTCCTCCCTCCCTTCACCGCGCGGCGCGCGACTAGTCTGTTGCCGCCCTAGTGCGCCGTCGGCGACATTTCAGGTCACTCGTGCGAAGGTCCTGAGTTCGATCCCCCGCTCTGCGAACTCGCGATGATGATTCATTTCGCGAAACCGCGGACCTCGTTCATTTCGACCGTCCACTGAACCACGGCATACTTGTAGTTCCAACCTTAGTTCGTTTCCTCACCTGAGGAATTCACGAGAGTCACGTTTCGTAAGTTCATAACTCTGTATCCGTGACCTGTGCAAGTTCAACTATACAGCTCTCAGCCAAAAAAGAGCGTCCTCGTGTCATATAGTTTATTATAAATGTTTTCCTTCAGCCGTGAAAGTTCCTCCTCTCTAAGTTTGTGTCGCAGTTTATGCCAGACCTTCCTCATCGACGTTTGCAAAAATGTGAACATCGAGCATACCTACAGAAATGAATCGGTTATCCTGGAGAAAAGCGTGTCATAGTTTACAATTTAATGGGGCCAGTAAGCTAATGCGTTGATATCACACCGGAGGTCTAGATTTTGAAAATAGAAAATTACTGACGGAGAAAAAAAAATTCGACAAGCCTATTTTGATGGGGAATCTCAAATTTAGTGACTTTTTCTATCTTGCCAAGTGTGAATTTTTGCTTCACGCGTGCTTTTAAAAGTGATAAAACTGAGTACCTACTATAAAAATCATGAGCGTTGACAATCACTTGTTCTCTGATTGAACAGGAAACGCTTAATGTGTCTCGCAGAGAAATAATATCATCGTGGGTGTAGTCAGAAAGATAGGTCTATTAATTTTGGATAACTATGAATCAACGATGCAGAGGGATCGAAAATGTCATATGATCCTTTTTCTAAGTGACATAGCACTGAAATACATTTATATATATATCCCTCTTTCGGCTTTCTTTTGTGGAAGGAAAAAAGCTGCTTATTGTGAACGGAAATTTAATAAAGAGAGATTTGTACGGCAACAGAGACGTTTGTTTACCAATTAAATTATCTGAAAGGTTATAGAGGAATGGAAGTCACAAGCTCTTTGAAATGTATGACTAAACATATGAGAAGGTCTCGAATGTTTAAAGTAAGAGAGAAATGAGGAAATGAGGAACGAATGAGCTTTAAGCCTCTAGCCCTCGAAATGAAGAACATATCACCATTAAATAATTGACTGGTTTTGGTTTTATGCAATCCAATAGTTGTTTCTTCAGGATATGAATTTGAAAATAATTTAATGTACCTATAAACGTGTACAAAGAGGCATACGAGACCCTTTACATTTTGATCATGCATTCTGTGGTTCTGAATTCAAGAGAGATTTGTTAAAATTTCTATTTTACCTAATTGTCGTATTTTTATCTTATTACCTACGAAACGGCTCTATACGGATAACTCATAATGCATCGTCGTAGCCATAGGTACTTGCAAACTCGTCTCCGGGTCATTTACAAATAAATCAATTTTAACCAAAACTATCATTAACTTATGAAATTTTTGAGGAAAACTCCCCAGTAACCCGAGATATATACTATCATCTGAATGATATCTAAAAAGTCCATTGCTCTACACACTTGCGCACTAGTTGAGCTTATTATTATCACAAATTATATAAAATTATATCTGTCACAAATTATATAAAAATAGAACGTTTCCTGTACCTAAATCATCGATGTCATATTTAGGTCTAGAATTTTCTATACCCTAATATCTTCTCTTAAGGTAGTTAAATTGTTTTCATCCATTTGATACTTTAGGGGGTGGAAGTGATGACCGGATTATTCATATTGAGCGCGTTAACTTGGAGTACCTAATAAGTTTATTCGAATCCATCTTTTTGACAAAACTTGGAACATTCAAACAGATACCTACGAGTCACAGAAAGGAAAAGATGACATAAAACGTAATTTAGAGCAAGAATCGATAGTATAGTGAAGGCTATTAAGCTGTGATTGGAGCGTTCCAGCTTTCCGAAGATGTTTACAAAATTTTATTAACGCTCGGCTATAAAACATATAGCTGGTCCTCTTGATAGCCCTCGATGAATACAATCCCCTCTCTTCTTCACACCTCCCAAATTTTCTATTCTCCTTGAACATGCTCATATGTGACAGCATCTGTAGAAAAGGCTGTTCGCCAAAAAATAAGTGTGGCGAAATAAGTTAATAAGATATATGAACCTAATTTTGAAGCCTTGGAAATTAAGAGAAAGTACATCAATTGCGACCGTCTTAAGCTCCGTAGAAAAAAGACTTCAGTGATGAAAAATTCAACACCTAAGTAAAAATTTTCACCGCTACACACCAGAATTTTTTTAAGGGGGGGGGGGGCATTTTGGATAAAACTATTTTAAGAGTTGCAAACCAAACCGAAGTTACGATTGTTAAAAATCGACATTTCAAGAGTGTCTTTTCGAGGGAAAGCTAACCGAAGTTTTAACTGCCTTCTTCAGGGCATAAGATTTTCCTTAGGTGTAGTTTTACGCCCTATTTTGGCATCAAAATGACCTAAAAGGCTTACAATTTCTTTTATAAGACACTATAGACACTATTCTTAATACAGGACTCAAAATAATCAAATTCTTCACCCAACTTCAGAAAATTGATCTACTGAATAATGCGCTTCTTTGGACTAAGGTCCTCATCCGCGTGTAGGGTCACAAAGTATTCAAAATCTGTAGCTGTTTTTACAATAAGAATTTTATCCTGAACCGTGCTGAATCTTTATGGTCAAACAATAACTTTGTTACTTAGAAAACGTCCTCGCCCAATCGAAGTCTTCAATTAGGTAGTACTTCAGGGTTAGAATGGATCAGTTGTGCTAGTCACATACTCTTGTGTTTCAATGATTTCAGATTATCAGCAAAAAATAATGTGATATATTCAAACACCTGATTTCCTGGTCCATTATAAACGGATACCGCCCTCCGAAAAATACGGCGCACGACGTCATTCACCGTGGTAGTGCATAGCATGATTTCCTCCACCCTGGTTTCATTCGTGTTTGAAGTCGAACAGCCAGTGCAAACGTGTACATACCAATATTGATGAATCCAAAGAGGGAGAAACTATGGTATACACTACCGTGTTAGATGATTTCTTATGCCGTGTTCTTTAAAGGGCGATAGATTCTTTAATATTTGACGTGGAAACTGGGCGTTTGGGTACATCTTATCATTCTGTGTTAATTTATGAGCTAAAATAATCAAAACACGAGTCCGTGACAAGCGCAACTAGAGTATATCAATGAAATATTATTTTAGATAACATAGAGAGTGTTTTTGAATCAACCGGAATCAGCTATGTCTCATCTTGCGCTTCGCGTCGGATAAAGTGATTGTCGCCCGAACAAAATTTAAGATGAGAATTCGGCAAATGCGCCGGATTGTTTGTACTCGTGAAATTGCGGAATATGAAGTGTAAAATGCAGTGCGGATCTTTGATCCCAATGAATGGTGTCAATGTGGCGGATTTTTATGGTTTTCGCGGAAAAATGGCACGAGGTCTGGGCAGCAAGGGCCGGACGCCAGTTAACTTTGAATTGGCGATGAGCGGCTCCACAGCTTACTGACGTGAAGATGTGATGAACATGTGAGTTACCTCTTATTATCCTTATAGCTACCAGATTATCTTTGGATATTCATAGAAATGAAGGGGTGGAAGCAATGGCCAACATACATTTTAATGTTTTAAAGTTTCATCAAGTATCTTATTTCCGATTCATTAAGGCTTTCGACAAGTCACTGAGATAATTTACAATATATGTATATGAAAATGTTGCAACAGTTTTTACGTCAACTAATGAATTGAACCGAGTCTTAACAGAAACACATCAAACCACATTTCGAGGGAAAAATGAGTTTTATTTAAGTTCGCGCATGTCTTGAGTTTGTAGTGTGCGATTAATAACTGAATACAATTAGGTAACTATTCGCGCTCCCGGGTGCGTTTGTTGCCTATGAAGGAAATTGAAGGCGGATCCCAAAGGCACGATATCTATTTGATTTCAGAAAGGTGATGGAGCGATACAAGCATGGGTTCGAGTCAAAGACATAAAGCACGAGAAAAAGTGAAGCCTGGTTTGGCGCTGAGTGCTCGTGTGCGAGTGTGTAAATGAGCGCGGGAATTCATGGCGGGAAACGGAAATTTGATTTGAACTTACCCTCTTGATTTTGCCACATTTCTTCCTCTAAACGCGTTTTAAATGCCTACAACGAATATATTAAGAAAGTTGGGACTGCGACTTTTTATAATACACCTACTTTTTCTCAATAACAGGCAGTAATCTCAGATAAAGTTAGTTTTTCTTCTGCTCATGGTGGTCCTGCCGGTTCAAACAGGCTGTTACAGTCCTAGATGACCGTTACTCCCAAATGAAATTAATTGGTCGATGATGGACCAAAAATAACCTAAAGCTAAAAAAATATATGTGGGTAAGTGTATTTGGGCAAAAATCAACCTAGAATACTTTGTTTACGCAATTTTATTCAGTTCCCGCCCTACATTTGAATTTCAAACTTGTCCCGATTTTGCCGCCAATCCTCTAGCCAATAGTAGAGGTGGTTGAAAAGAAGTTTCATTTTTTGCTTCTAGCGCTCTGTCTTTATGTCTTTGATTCGAGTACATAACCATGCACGCTCCAAGGTTGGTATGTTGACTATGCAGCAAAACTGAGGACGAAAATTCAGATGAACGATACCTACCTATATGGGTTCACAACGTCGTATATTCATTCAATCAAAGCTCATAAAGCGTGTTTTTCGAATGGATTACTTTTCGCGCTCCCCGGTATGTTTGTTGCCTACACGGCGAAATTGAAGGCGAAATGGAAGTGGACGATATCTACCAACAGAATCAACCTCTTGTATTGTGCTTGAGATTTTTACCTCAAGCAAAAACATTGTTTAGAAGACTATTGAGAATTAAGTTTACACGAAAGTCTAAATTTTAAGTCATAATTTGTATTCTCCTACTCGTGGCTCGATCATATTTAAATCTATACCTGCTAAGCGGCGTAAGTCCATAAACTCATGAACCCTCGCGTCCCGCATAATAAACAGAAGACAAGGCTCATGAGCTTTTTTTAATTTCGTCCTTTTAACAGGCATCGGTTCATTTATACATAGTCCCTCATAGTCCCTCACAGCATAGATACGACCAAGCGGTGATTGGGAGCATATATACTCAGATTTTCCGGAACTACTTCCGAATTTCGGAACTTTTGGGATTTCCCTGAATTTTTCCCGGAACTTTTGAATTTCCCGAAAGGCTCCGGATCCTTTGCATTTTTCGGAAATTTCTCGGAACTTTCGGAAAAATCTAAAAGAATCCCGGAACTTTTGACAATCATGGAATAGGAGAAATACCAACAAACAAGTTCCGAATTCCGGAACTTTTGACGGCCATGGAATGAGAGCACTGCGACCAATTCGGTCGAGGACACCCCTGGATCCGGAAGACGCTCTACTTGGAGAGTTCATCACCTATTCTGCCGTGCTAAGGAAGAACGCCGTATGAACATTCGAGAGTTGCCAAATTTCCTTCGATGAAATGTTAATTTTTGAGGAAAGTTATGAATATTTTTCCTCGAAATTTTCAGGAACCTTCGGCGAAATTGCGAGTCAAAGTGTCTGGAAAATTGGAAAGAAAATATTCATAAGTTTACCAAGAAATTCGTGTTTTATTAAAGGAAATTTGGCAACGCCAGGAGGTTCATACGGCGTTTTTTTCTTAGCACAGCAGTATTGGGGGAGTCAACAAAAGATCCAAGTGCATGAATAAACGGAGAATGGGCCCACACGGTCTTCGGTGCCGTTGTAGATGTCGGTGGGGCAGGTGAGAATATGTGGGTCATCTTAGCGATGCGCCACTCATTTCGACCTACTAAAATATGAGCGGCCCAGTGCGAGCTGCATAAAAAAATAGTGAAAGCAAACGAGAGGAAATGTGAGACAGAAGGGGGCACTGAGGAGGGGAGGGGAGCACTGAGAACAAAGCGCAACAGCGTAAATTTCGAGCACCGGGATTGTCGTCTTGCGAATTATTTTCTACGCGTCCCCATTAACATTTTCAAGAATAGAGGGGTGAGAGCAGAGTCAATACGTTTTAACTATATAAAACTAATTACATAACTAAGCAACTAAGCAATATAACATTATGCAACGTAATCAGATGGGGCAAAATTTAAAAAATTTAAACATGCGGGTAGTAAGGCTCTTTTTCCTTGTGTTTTACACAAATGACAGCAAAACGTTTCGGCTGAAAACGCATAGCCTTCTCAATTGGGTAAAAACAATGATTTAAAAAAAAAAAAAAAAAATCTGAAATTTTAGCACTCGGCTGTACCTTTCAAGACGAAAAGAATGTTGTTATCAACATTCATGAATGCAACATTTTTAGATATCAACACTCCTCTCGTTTTGAGCGGTACAGCCGAGTATTAAATTTCAGATTTTTAAAAAATTTTTATCGTTTTTTTCCAACTGAGGAAGCCGAGTTATCGGCCGAAACGTTTTGGTGTCATTTGTGTGAAAAAAAAGCCTTGGTGCCCACAGTTTAAATTGTTTATGATTGTATATCTTGTCACGGACGGTAGAGCATCTAACATATCGTTGGTAAAATTTAAGTTAGGAGGTTAACACTACTTTTTGCCTAAAAAATAATACTTGAGTAATGCTAAAATAATTAAATTACGGAGGTGTTTAACCCTCCTTCCTCCCACAAATTGGCGATTTTGATGAAGAATTTCCTCTGCGAGTCGATTTTTCATCTTATATTTTCGAAAATTCCGAAACATAAACTCAGACTTCCCCTTCTTTCCTTGAACGACGAGTGTCACTTATTATTTTATTAGGTACGGCACTTGACGCGAGAAAAAGAAATATAAAACAAGAAATTTATAAAACAGATATGCATCAACCAATCATCTTCATGCATCATGTAATGTAAAAAGCACCCAAATACTACATTACACTACATACATACCTTTTGTGCACATTTCAAAGTTACTTACAGAACAAGAAATTTTGATTTTCGGATAATAAGGCTGAGGTGAGGAAGTCTACCATGCTATTGCCGGCTTCAGAAATGGTTTAATTCAGATGCTTGCACATTAACGATGAAAACTTGAGCCTGAAATTCTGAATGTATTTTGACCGATAAGTACCTACACGTAGGGTGTTCAAAAGGAGGCAAAAAATAGATTCGTTTTAAGCAAGTATTCCCTAAAGATAGGTAGGTAATACAGACCCATGGTCCACTAGACAAGGACTGAACAGAACATCACATATTTCCTCCTCAAACATGTAGAAGACGATTCATACAACGGGAAATTCGAAAATCAGATCCTGAATCAGATATTACGTAACAAGCATTTTAAACACAGATAAAATGGAAGTCAGATTATACAATAATGACATCATTTTTATTTTTGCTATTTAACCGTTGCTCGTTGTCTAAACACTAAGTTGATTTCTAAACTTTCCATTGGTGATTTTGTCTTCCTCGTAAAATTTTGAAGAGATATAACGTAATGCGTGATGCTTTAATTCATACATTTTACTTTTCTAATAGCTTATTATTCACTTATTGTTAGCTCAAGTTTGTCCATGAAAATAGTAAATTGAATGCGATTCGTTATTTTGGTAACATCGTATACACTACGAGTGTATTTACCTTATTGGCTGACGGGATGGCTCCAAAATGTGCAGGGAGGGGGCATGATCAATAGCATCATCAATTATTTTCAGTTTCCGATCACCGTTTATACATTTCCATCCGCAATTATACTAGATCTTCGCAATTAGGATGATTTACTTTCCCCGCAAAATGCAATTCGTCGCAGAAAATAATTAATTGGAATGGGTTATTCGTACCTGCAAGCAAATCGTATTCAATTCCAAGGTTGATAATAGTTTTATTTTACTCCAGAGATATGGTGCCAGAATCGGTGCAAATCAAGCGACCGTTGTACCTACATGGCACAAATTCACAAGGTGTCACGTGATATTCCTTTAAAAAAAAACACAGCGAATGGCTTCATTGCACTCATGATTTCTGTCGTATTGTTCTCATCGATTATATATTCGCGCAAAAACCAGTTTAAATATGTCAACGGCTAAAGTCGAAAAATTTTTGTCTCTGATTTCAACATTGCATAACCCCGTTCGTATTTTATTTTTTGTTTAAGATCAAAGTTGCCGACAGCTTTTCTTGTATGTGAAATGTTTTATTCATCCAAAGATATTTACCTCAAATTATTAGGAGATAGCTTGATTATTTTTCTTTTAGAAATGTTTATCAGAAAAAGTACCTAATCGAAGACTCCCAAATTTTGCAATGGAGATATGCATTTTCGATTTTAGCTATCGGTAATCGGTATGCATTGCATTCAAGCTACCTACGTTACTGATATGAGGCCGAAGCACATCAAAGAGCTTTGCGTCAAAGTTTCTTCCCGCTTCATCATCGATTGATGTCGTAACGCGAAATATATGTGATTAGAATAAAGTAATTTGAAGGATAAATACCTTGTCTAATAAGTCTATTTCGTACTGTAAAAATATTGCTGATTTGCATCAGTGCTCTAACTCTCCAAAACCACGGAGAAACGTAAACACCTCGTATTTTACAACTAAAGTTTTCAGCAAACTTTATGCCGCGTTTAATTCTGTCGAAGGAAGAAGTACTCAAAACTTGAGAAAACCCGCATCATGATCTAAATTTCTTGAATGAATGATGAAATGATTTTCTTCGCTCATCGACAAAAATTAGAAACAAAATCCTTAACATACATTAAATCATTTTATACCATTTCGTTCTCAACCCTCGGAAGGAAAGAAAGAAATTCTTCAAAAATGCAACGCTACAATATTTATTGATTTCCTGATTCCACTTGAAAGAATTTGATGAGAATATAATTATGACAACTCCGCGATTTTGGTACCAAGGGACTTGTATTTTTTAGTTCATAGTCGAAAAGGATACGAAAAGTTCAAACCGTATCCCAGCGAGAATAAAAAATAATCCTTCAAATTAGAGTATTCCAACCCTCGGTTATAGAATGCCGATGTTTCCTTCAACATCTGCTTGCGAGAAATCATCGTAGGTTTTATTACCTACTTTGTAAGAAATTCTCAATAGCACCTGTTCCACCCCATCCCTCCGGCATCGGGAAAAAAGGGTTGCGAAAGGATAATGAGACAACGCCGCGCCTCTAGCGCAGCGCTACGCTACAACCCTTTGACATTTAAGCCCTGAATGACGCGTGCCCCCATTAGTCATTTTCACCTGCGCCTCGATTGTTGTACCTATCGTAATCGAATCGCCTTTATCGATAAGAGGCTTTCCTAGGATAGAGCTTTGTCGATCAAGTTCATTCGATAACGACCCACAGACGTCACATTCTCTCGACAGTTTATGTGATGATCAATTTATTCTCCCACATCTTTGTCTCCTGGAATCACTTCGCCGAATCTCAGAGGCCACGCCACAACGCCAGGCCTGGGGGACGGGGAGAGCTTTCATGGCACCAGCGACATCCCTCCTTTCATCGCACGCCTTGGGATCTGCAAAAGACGGGTACCATGGAGAGGGTAAATATTGAGCTTCCGATATTCCCGGAATGTTTGCTTCAGTGAAAGCACTAATGGAGAATTCGATATTGGGGCCCGAGGAAGGACGAGGGGACGAGGCTTAAGGTAAGGGAGGGGGCAAGGGGGCTGAGGGCGAATGGGCAAGGGTGCAAGGGGGCTAGGAAAGTAGTTACGCGAAACGCAGTGCCGATCACGGCGTCCTTTGATTTTCCTGCGTTACGCTGTGTTGCAGATCGATGGTGAAAGTGCAGAAGTGCGTATCTCGGAAAACACGATTTCCCAGGAGAGTAAATAAACTGTCTACATTCCTCCTTATTGTCAGTAGAGGGGTACCTAATAATTCTTGAGGATGGAAAGAATAATATGCTTTTTCATACTTCATCAGCATTTAGAATAATTTCTGGAACTGTTAGGAAATACGGCAGAAATGCCGAGATTCGCGTTTTCGGCACTAAGAATTGACACTTCATCACGAGTTACGCAATTTTTATAATTAGTGTTTTAAATCTGTTGTTGGCGGATTTTGATCATTTAAAGACTAAAAAAGAGTTTCACACTTACCATTCCTTATCAGAAGCTTCAGTTTGATCTTATGCGGCCGGATCAAGCATTGTATGATTGGAAAATGACATTTGATCACAAGATGCGCATTTCTGCAAGTATAACGTTTTGAGCCTGCTTTTGATCATTAAGATCAAAAATAGAGTTTATTTACACTTAAAACTTGCTTAGAAGCTATAGTTGATCCAATACGGTGGATGACGCACTGTATGCCTCGATTATGGCTCTAATACAACTGACCGTTGCGTTGTGATGAACCGTCAGTTGATGATTGCTTTGGCCCAGAGAGTGAATACCTAATGGACATGAACTCCGCGCCGCGTGCAGCGCCACTAGTATAATAGGTACCTATGAAGAAATGATAATAGAGGGCCCTGGAGTGATAACGCATTCAGCATCTTGTCAAAATCAGCGAATTCCTGAAAATAAATGAAAACACAGAATAGCTGATGAGCTGATGTATGCGCTGTTGGCGCGGGAAACGCTAAGAAGCGCGCGCGCGCACTGTGTGCGTGTGCGTATAAGGCGCGCCGGATCAATGAATGAAGCGGCCAGAACGAGATACGCATTTCTGCACTTAAGTTCGAAATACACGAAAAAAGTTCTACGATTTTAAGGAGACTTTCCGATTTTTTTCCATCATAACCTCTTGCTGGCAGATACCTATACGACATCTTCAACAACACGTTTATCGACGGTATGTAAGTCCGCAACCACGTATCTCGCTTTGCGACGGCGCGGCGCAGACTTCCTTTCATACTTTATTCTTTAAACGGATAACTACTCAACGGCAATTCGTTAAAACTGCCATGATTCTTCTTCTCTGTGCGAAGAAAATTCTGCAAAAACTTCAAGGAATGATGTCAATTTGTTTTCCCTTAAAAAAAGAATGTGGAGGTGGAGATTTATTAAACACCACAAAGGAGATACGTGGTTGCGGACTTAATCCGTCGTTACGCAGCTAACTCACTTAAAGCTGTCAAAAATCAAGATACGCACTTCTGCAATTTCACCATCGAGGTACTCTAGGAATCAGCGATATTTCACTAAGATTTTTATGATATCGGCAATATAGTCGAGTTGCTCTCGTAGACGTTATTGTTTAAAATGCATTCACGCTGAAAAGGTTGAAGGGATACTCCGATTCAAAATCAACCCCTTTTTCTTTTAGGCTGGGTGACTGGAATATATTTTTTTTGGAAGGGGGGGGGGTGTAAATTGCTCGTAAAACTAAGATTTCCCCAATTTATTGTGCGGCAGGTTGTATAATAGTTTACATGGACGGCGGAAATTTTAGCTCGAGTTCAAAGCTAGCTATAAACGTAATGTATGTTTTAAAATTATTCAAATTGCGTCCTCCACATCTTGTCAAACAGAGGAGACTCTTTCATTATGACTGTAGGTATAATTTTCCTAGTTTAATTCCCTGAAAATTCTTTTTTTTTTAAAACATGTTTTGTTTTATTTTAGGATTAAAAAAATTTTGATTTATATGTATATAAAAAATGCCCCATCACAAGTTGAAGAGAATAAAATTCCGTTTTTTTCAAACTTGAGGTCTGTTGCTTACCGGGGCGGGGGCCTTACCATGAAAGTAAAATGAAGCTTTTCATATGATAAGTAAAATATTTTAAAAATATTTTTTTGAGAAGTTCTCATCAAAATTTTAAAAAAATGGTGATCCCTTTACTTTGGCAATATTGTTCTATGAGTCGGGTTTACCGACGAGTGAGATCTACTAATAAGGTCTAAAAAGACCCAAAACGTTATAGGTCTCCCGGCGTGACCTCAACTTAATATTCCATTGCAAGCTGCCTACGCTGAACACCCCCCTCCCCTTTACTGGTACTCATTAGAGCAAAATAAAAACTTTTTGGACTCTAATTGAACATTTTTTGGAATTTCTTGGCTTTATTTTCCCCGCAAAATGGTGTGGACCCAGCACCATTTCTCCACCTTTTTACATACAGTTTGGGCTAGTTCTTAGTGTTTTTTTTCTCTCTCATTGGTCAATTTGATTACTTCTCTACAAATTCAACAAAAAACCCAAATAATTAAAAGAGCCATTTTCTTTTTTTAAATCTCAACCGGAGTGCCCCTTCTAGAGGATGAAGTCACTAAAGAGGCGCTTCAAAAGCTCGCAACAGTTTCTGACGAGAGGAAACGATCAAAATTGGACTCACGAACGTCCTCACTTGCCGTGTCAAGGGACTCCAGGTCAGGGGACTCATGCGACTGAAAGTAAAACGGATTCGCTCTCCCCGAATAAAAATAAACCGCATATCGAAGTTTCATTGTGGAACTGTAGTGTCCCCGAGGAGGGGTCTACAGGGGGGGGGGGACGTTCGTGATGTTGCCAATTCTTCCAAAAATTAAGTTTTGAAAAAATGGATCGAATAATGTCCGAGCATAAATATTTTTGAGCAGCCCTAGTAGCGTTGGCTGTTGAAAAAAGTTGCAGTTTGTATGCCCAGATGCCTTCTTCGTTGTTCCAGCTCCTGGACAATCCTCAGCCTTCCACAGCCGAAAGGTCGTTCCTCGGTTAAAAAAGTATCACTCAATTTCTTTTTCCTGCGGGCTAAATTCTTATCTGATACCGTGCTAAAATGAACGTCGTATGAGCCTTCGGACGTTGCCAAATCATGTATGATAAAATACAAATTTCGTAAGAAACTCGTCAATGCTTTTCTTACCATTTTTCAGAGAATAATTCGTAATTTGATCTGAAATATTTGAAAATTCCAAGGATAAGGATTCATAATTTCCCTAGAAAACACATGATTTATCAAGAGAAATTCGGCAGCACTCAAATAGTAGTAACATTGACTGGCATAGGGAGAGACCAGCTACCAATATTGTCACATCACATATCGAAGAATGACTTCGAATCTGTGTCACGATAAAAGAAATATATCTATGACCGGAACAAATAAATATTGTACTAAGTACACAAGGAAGAAAATAATTCTAGCAAGATGGTGCTCCCCTTGACATGATGGGTAGTGAATCCCCCCCCTCCCCTTCTCTTACGCTACGCCACTAGTGTAAAGTTGTAATATAATCCTGCACTTTCAGGCCCCGAGGGCAACGGATTAGAGTTTAAAGTAGCTTCATCTCGCAATTGCGCTTTTTAATGGCAAACATATGAGAACAATTCAATTTTTTTAAATTTTTGAACTTTTTTTTTATTTTTATTTATTTTATTTTATTGAAACACTTCCTTTGTATCGCAGTACCTTCAACTAATATTTGAATTGCTGTGGAATAAGGGACCTTTACCAGTGAATGGTCACACATGGTGACGATGGAATACATAAACGGTGAAATTCAGCCGTGCTGATGATTAGCGCCTTAGAGCCTTTAAAAGTTGCCAAAGTTCCTTGTTTAGAATATGACTTAGCAGGGAAACTTGTGTGTGTTTATTTATCAATGTTTCAGATTATTTTGCTCGCAATTCATTGTAAATTTCTTGAAAATTTTAAGGCAAAACATTCATGAATTATCTCGAAATTAAATGTTATATCAGGAGGAATGCGGCAACATCTGAATGTTCATACAGCGTTTTTCCTTAGTGGGTCAGAATTGGCTGGCGACCAATGTGCATCGGGCAACGGCTCCCACGGGTCACTCACTCAGTCTTGGGTTGCCAACTCGATGCTTGAAGGCACTTTTCCTCTATATTTCATGAAATATCTAATTCGTGATTTGGCAACATGCTTGTTTCGCCGTTCACGGTCTTGTTTGGGATTAAAACCATATATCAACACAATGGGCAATTGGGAACTCCGCTGCGGCAAAGGTCCGTTTCGACCCTTAAATAATTCGCGGTTTGCGTTTCTTCCCTCACGGATGCTTTTCCGAAAAAATAAAAAAAAGTCCTTTTGAGAGGCGACGAGGGTGGTATGTACCTACGATATTCCGTAATGTAACTCGAGACGCTTTCACGAGCGGGCTAGTTTGCGGTCTTTGAGTAAAAAGTAAAGCGGGGTGTATTTTGCGATCTAATAACGAAGAAAAGTTCGATTGAGTTCGGCGAAAAAGAAACCATTTCTTATAAAAAACAAGGGGTCTTCCTATTGTAAAAAATCTTTTTTATTCGTTGTGTAGAAAGTTTTCGTTTCGAGATTTTAATTAAAAAAAAAAAAAATATCAGGAGCTTTGTTTGTTTGTTTATCACTCGCCAAGAAATCCAAATTTAAAGAAAAAATTATTATTTTTATTGTTTAAAAAAAATTCAATTTTATTTGTGCTTGTCTTATCTCTTAAACGCAGAAAAGCTAAATCTTTTGGACAGGGATTAATAGAAATACACTAACAATAAGTTTCATTTTGTAAACGAAATGCGTCGAGAGCAGTTTTGATTTCAACTTCGTAAATTTTTTACTGTCGAAATTTAGAGTTGAGAATAAATGTTTGAAATGTGAAAATGTCGCTAAACTTCGTCTTGAACTTTGAGTCTCATGAAGGACTAAAAGTTCAAATCTTTTTTTTCCGGTTTATATTTGATGCCACTAACAATAAGCACGTTATTCTCGCGTTCTCGCTAAACTTGGCTCAATTGAAATAAGAAATAAACCAAGTGCAGTTGGCTTTCTCTTAGATTTCCTATTGGTAAATTAATTCAGGAAAAGTAGAGTACCTATATAGGAAGAGTACGGACATGTCGAAATATGGCGCTCGTAGGGCTCAAAAGAACAGCCAACCTTTGAAAACGAAAAATGCAAATCTTCAGATTCCATATCAAACTAAAATGGCCAAGAATGTTCATAAATGAGCACCTTTCCCCCAAAAATAAGTAAGTTTGTACCAAAACTAAGTTAAATGCGTGCTTTACCAACGACGGGTCGTAACAATCGTGGTACTAAAATCACTTTGGTTAATTTAAATTCATAGATTGGCTACCCTCTCGGGCTCCAAGAGCTGACATTATCTGACCTCAAAATTACCGAGATGTCAGTATACTCCATAGATGTACATAGAGTCGCAATGTAAGTGGGTGAGCTGGCGCCACTTTTAAGCATTTTCCAGGTCCCGAATTCCAAGACCCCTGTGTGACGCCGGGTCACTTTTTCGATACATAATCGATTTTTTGCGATACACGGGTACCCGGCCATCCGATGTAAACAAAGAAGATAGGGATCACCACGTATTCCGCAACGCCATCTTGGATCGAACTTGTATCGAAAAAGTGACCCGAACTCGGCGCACACCGGGCTCGGAACTCGTCGAGCAGAACATGGCGCCAGCTCTCCCATTTACATTACGACTCTATGTACTCTATGGTATATTCTCCCTGTGAAGGTGTAAATGGCAAGTTACTGTATGGTGCAGTGGCAGTGACTATTCTTGCAAGTTGGTAACATTGTTCTTTCTCCATTTGGATCCATCGAAAATATCGATTTTAGGTAAGGCAAACTGCCTCGCCAAGAATCGACTGTTTTACACAATCCAGATTCTATAGATGGAGGGAAAGCAATATTGCCAACTTTAAAAAATCGCCACTGTATTGCACAGTGGGGCTTATTGAGTTTTCTCAAGCATCTAGCGAGCACAACCTCGTTTGCCAAAAACTTAAGTAGTAGCTTTTTGTTTAACTCGATCCGGTTATATTTAAGCATAGAAAGAAAGTGTTCAAAAAGATTTTCCGGAGGGACAAAGTTCCTTCTGATTTCGCTTTCCAGCAGACTTTCGGTGTGTGGTTTTTAATTTTTGGCAATTTCTCCACATGTTTCCAAAATGCTCAACTGCTCCGTAGTGCCGAACTGAAGGAAATCGAATTTCTGTTAGACATCCTCTTCAGATTCGGTTGTTTACATACTCAGGTAAAAAGATACATTATTTATTTTCAATGGTTTTACAATGTCTTCAACTTCATCACCCTCCCTCCCTCTACACCTGAAATTAAGACGCCCAGTACAGGACGAAGACAGTATGTCATACTTCAGAGACAAAAATTAAAAACTTCATTGTAGTCAAGCAGTTCTTTGAGGGAATAAAACGACTTTCTTTAACGAGAGTCAGAATGGATTTTTTATAATCCCTCAATTTTTGTTCTTATTTCTTTCATCAGTAAAAAAAAAAAAAAAAAAAAAAAAAAAAAAAAAAAAGAAAGGAAGAACAGGCACACACGAAGCTGGAAGCCTTGCGACAGGCGAAATCTTAAAATTTTTAACACAAAGCGTAAATCTGATTGAGAGTATTGAAATTAAAATAAAGCCCAGATTGGAAAGGAGGAAATAGGCGGAGGAAATTAATCAAATGAATAAAATAATAAAAGAGCCCGGTAGAACTCAGGTACAGTTTAACACGAGAAGTTATGCTTCCCTTTCTTTTCCGACTGGAGGGTGGAAAAAGCCTATGAAATGGATAAAAGAAAATCGGTACTCGGTACTCCACGGTTTCTAGCACTTAAGCCTTTTCAAAAATGAACGCGGTTCCAGCGAGGTTAAGCTTGTCTGGAGCGTGTGAGGATAAGCGTTGTAAGTGTGCGTAAGTACACAGCAAGGTGCGGCATGAAAGGTCTTTTCTCCTGCTCATTCGGAGAATTGGGTCACTGAGAAGAAAAACGACAAAAGAAAATCTCCGAGGCAAAAATGAATTCGCTAAGCGCCAGGCGTTAGTCTCAATCCCCGGAGGCGTCGCGGCGTGTTGCACAGTGGATCGAGTCGATGGAACAAGTCGGACATGAAATTTTTGACAACAATTTTAAAATTTTACGTTTATCTCATCACAATTTAAATTTTAAGGGGTGCTTCTATAGGTAATTTTACGAGAAAACCAACGAAACTACTCTCAAAACATCAAAATTGCATATTAATGAAGAAATACGCTTTGAAAGTTTTTAAATCATGTCCGACCTCACCCGTTAACTCGATCCACTGTGCGTCGCGTGGATGGAAGAAATCTCTCGAGTTTTGCGGCGCGCTACGCTACCGCGTAAGCTCGCAATTTCGTCAGAGACGAAATACAATTGACACATAATAAAAATAGTAATTGAAAATATGTATAGGATCAAAACGGCTCAAGTCCACGTTTGACGAAACAGAGATGAGAGCACCGCTGAGTAGTACTTTTTGAACCACATCCATTTTTTTTTTCCCGAAGGAATTTTATCTAAATATAACGTAACTACTACAAGTATTCTCTTGTATCTATCTATATGGTTTAAAACTAAAACTGAACGAATTGCATATTAAATTTACAGGGTAACGTTATATAATACGATGATTAGGTACATTCAAATGCATGCATGGAAAGATATTACCAAAAATTAAATTTTGGAAGTTATGGAGGGGGGGGGGGCATTTTCCCCTAAAATTTTGAAAATCAAAAGGCTTTAAATAAAAGCGCAAATGCATTTACTGAGTGATCGTACTTCAGAATTTCGCTGTTTTCATTGTACCTCTCAGACCGTGGTGAAATGATAGCGGAGGACGTTATATGAGCCTTTTAGACCTTGCCACATTGTCTTATATAAATTCCGGATGTTCGAGAAAACTTCGGGATATTTTTCTTTTAATTTTTTTAAAATTGTTTGCGCAATTTAATTCCCAGTGTCCAGAAATTTCAAGAAATTTCAAATTTTATAAAAAATAATTTTTTAGTCGGAGAACATTTTGAAACGTTCGAACGTTCATACGGCTTTTATTCCTAGCTCGGCTTAATTCGAGTATGCCATTAACCACGGGAAAGAGACCTTGGTCCATAGAACCTCAAACTTTAATTATTGAGTCCAGAGGATGGAGAAGATTTATACGACTATGAAACTATATAATAAAGAATGTCAAACCAAATCAGTAATATGGAAGTTTGAGGTCTAAAGTTCGAGAAAACTCAGTTAAAAAAAAAAAAAAACCGTTTTTATAGTCGTTTAGGGCTTGAAAAATGAGATGTAAATTCAACTCCAGCCCCTCTTTCGGCGCTTAACCCTTAGATGTCGAAATCGGGTCGCGTTGACCCGAGGTTTACTAATAGAACACGTGCCCCGCGGGTTGTTCATGGGGCCGGTACATTAGAGTATTAGATATAGATCTACAAAATAAATACATCTTAAAAAAAGAACCAGACATCAAATTGAAATTAAAACAAAAATTTGAGTATCAACATAGACAGAGATAGGAGAGACGTCCTTGGGCCTTTTTTACCTTTCTTTCGAATCTACGAGATATCTCATTGGCAGCATAGAGCGGATTATTCACGCAGTCACGCCGCGCGCCTTCAATTTTGCAGATGCAACATGGACATCCATCAAGCACGAATAGTTGTATCTCTGCGCCGTCATCAACGAATCTTTGCACACTGCGGAGTTTTTAGTTTGGTTTATTGATTTACGTGGTGTGAGTGTGCACACATCCCTAACTGGTCATCTCCTGTACCGTACTTTACCGTATTAAGATTTTTCCACAGAGAGGATATCTGTAGAATTTAAATAGGCATTAAGGAAAAGAATAAAGACATTTTATTATTATCAATTTTTTATGTAATAAAATCAATTGAATCGCACTCTAATAAATCTCCACACTGTCAAAAATCCCGGGGCGGCGCGAAATTCACGCTTCCTCAGTTGCTATTTTGAGCACCTGTTACTCTGAGTGCATGGATCCGGCGCGGAATAAGCTCGGCGCGAATTTCGCGCTCTGGCCGGAGTGAATATCTGACAGGCAAACGTAAAACGGAACAACCGCAGCATGGATTCGAACTCGAGTCGCGGCGCGGCGGTATTAGATGAGTGCGCTACCACTTTGTCATTCGGCGCTCGTGCCAGCAGGAGGCCCTAAATTCACGTTACTTGAGGTGCCTCAACTAATTAGTCCGTCGTTGGTGCTATTCACGCTCTGATCTATTCACTCAGAGTACGGCGCGAAATTCGCGCTGGATTTTTTTTTTTTTTTTTTTCACGCCGGCTATTCACTCAGAGTAAGTCATTGATTTTACTCAGATCAAATCATTGATTTTTAACAGTGCACGTAAAATACAAGTGAACTTTGCCGTTAAGAAATAGACAAAAGAGGGGTATTGGCGCAAATCTGAACTTTTTGACGCACTTAATAGTTGAGCACGTCAAAGCTTAGTCTCACCGACAAACAATTTATAATTATTGAGGACCATGGTTATTACCGTAAAACTTGGCGTGAGCACTCTTTTCACCGAGTTCAAAGTATACGTTACCGCGTAAGTTTGGATGCATTCTATGCATCGACAGAAGGCATTGAAGAATGCCGTAATAAAGAGATAGTTTTGAATGTGAAACTTATTGCATTTCCCTACTAGAGAATGGATTAAATTTTGCAAAAAGGAACCAGGAGCATTGCAATGTTGCTAAAATTGTGCATATTATTTTGTCTTGGAAAAAAAACCTGATTATCCATTAACAGTTCCAATTTTACTCGCTAAAAACTATGCATTAAAGACAAATATTATTATGTAAATTTCATATTTTTTCAAGGTTTCAGTAATTTTATTGCAAAGAATGAAGTTGCAAAATCTTAGCAGCATTGCAATTCTTCTGGTTCCTTTTTGCAAAATGCAATCCAAATATACTTCTTATATTTCTCAGTTCGGTTAAAGTGTGGTCATATTCTCATATGTATACGCTTGACTTGGTATATCAACAACATTACGTAACTTATGAGAATGCCAGAAACGCCCTTGTGACACGATTTTTTTCTTTAAAAAATGCAATTTAGCAGGTTCATGCATCGGACTCTTAAGTATGACTGGCCATGAGAAAGAGAATTTACATAATTCAAGAAGCAATTTTTTTTAGCAATGAGATTTTTTCTTTCGTCATAAATCGAAAATCCGGATATTGCAATGGACCACTAGACAAGGTACGAATTTCAGCATTCTGATACATGATTCGTAACTAAAATTTCACGTAGAATACGACGCGCACAACGAAAATTACCGAATTCAACTCCTTCCAAAGATATTTAACGATTCTTGATACGTGAATTCAAACCACCCGCTCATGAAAACTCAATTCTCTACGAGATTCACATCGCGCGCTGAATGTTATTATATGACAGTCTCTGTTATATAAAAATCTGGCAACCTCAATCTTGACGCTTTGGCTCAGCTATAGCAAATTGCTTACCTATAGGTTGAACAACACATGGTGGGAAATGAACATTGCTCGATTGAGAAGCTTTCTGAAACCGTTGTAGTGAGCGATTTGACTCACGTAGAGCTTTTGAGTTTCTTGAGAGCGGGCAGTTCAAATTCCTCGTAACCAATGTGAAATAAAAACGATAATATCTTCGTTAGGAGTTAGTTTCAGTAATTTTCGTTGCGCGAATCGTGTTTTACGTGAAATTCTGGTTAAGAAACATGTATCAGATTGCTTAAATTCGTACCTTGTCTAGTGGTCCATTACGACAGAAAACCTTCTCCAGTGTCCGAAAATATAAATTGCCAGCGATTCAGTTATTTTACTGGAAAAAAGCAAAGACGAATTATGCGTTAAAATGATTTCAACTTGAGTCAATCAATAATACCTACATAGCTTGAATACATAGCTTCTCGAGACATGTTTTCCTTGATTTAATCATCTTGTCTTCAGAGTATCAAGCTGCAATATATTCTGCAAATTTATTGCCCTGATTATGGCAGAGTAGCACGTTCAATAGCTCATAGTCAAAACCACATTTCATAAATTTTAAATTTCAAACCGTCATAAAGCTAGTTATATTTTGTGTTCCTGGAGACGGGGGCAGTTTTCGTCGGTAAATGTTCGCAGAACAATCAGATCACTCCTCAAATGCCTTGGCTTACCAAAAATTCAAATCGAAGTTGTTGAGGACCAAGGTCCGTTTTCTGCTGAACGGTTACAAATAACAAACATTTCCATGAAACGTTTAGTTCATAAAATACGTGATGCTTTAGTTGGGAAGGGGGGGGGGGGTCTTAGCCTGCATTACACGGGTGCGTTGCAGGAGGAGAGGGGGCGTAACCGCATTACTCAGCGCTGAAATGTGTGCTTGATGCTATATAATTTATCGAAAATCTAAGATAATACATCGATGCGAGGTGGCAACCCTTCATGAAAAAATGGACGCATTTATGCCAGAAGGAACTATGTGCAAGTGGAAAGATAGAGTGTGCTCGTGGAAGCTGCATGAGAAACAATGTGGTCAGTGGATATAATTCCTTTTGAGAAAATGGGAAATCGGAATTTTTAATTTAATCAAAAGGGACTGATTGGGAGCGCTAACTCGTGAGCCGTGGGCATGTGACAAGAGCTTTGTGGACAGGGCTCATGAGTTAAAGACCGCGTTGCCGATCGACCCTTAGTGGATCGAGTCAATTACAGAGGTCGTACATGTAATTTCTGAATAAAACTCCAAATAATGATGTTTATTTCGTCAGATTTTAAATTTCAAGAGGTGTATGTATAGTTGAAAATGTCATGAGAAAACCGATGGACCCACTTTTAGAACCTCAAAGTTATGTATAAACGGAGTTATAAGCGTTTATAGTTTCCAAATTTTGTCCGACCTCTCCCATGGACTCGATCCACTTTGCGTCGTCGCTCCCGTCGTTGCCGCTGACGTCACTGGCGCTTTATTCATTCTTGTGGCCCGAGCACTAACGAGCAGACCCCATCTTTCCACTTACACGTAGATTCATGTAGCCTAAATACGTTCAATTCATCTCAAAACACTGATTTAAGGGGGAGGGGTGAACAAATCGTTACGTGACTTTGTCTTGGGGGGGGGGAGGGGGCTTAACCGATGCGTTTACAGGGGGAGTGGGATGTAAAAAAATCCGATTCTCAGCGTAGCGTATTTTATGAATGACCCCTTATGTACCGGGCTCTTGGATCTTCGGCTCCATTTCACGATCATGCTTACAGGGTTCACTAAATGAATTGCTTGTATTTTGTTTCAGGTGAAGACTGCACACTGACGAGGATGACGCAAGTGCAAGCCACTGTTGAGTTCGCCGTTGAACTCCTCGAGTTCCACAACGTTGATCTCTTCCAGAGAGGGTGAGATTCGCACTTCTCCAACTTCTCTCTCACTTGAGAATCACTGGCTCGCGATGAGAGTGATGTAAACTTTTGCTGGAGCTGGAAAGAGAGTTTTTCAAGTGTAAAATCGCTCTAAAATCGCAAAGAGCGCAGTAGCAGGGTTTACCTACATTACCGTGCAATAGAGCAACGCCGCACAGTGGATCCGAGGAGAATTCGGACAAAATTTGGAGACTTTAAAAGCTTATAACTCCGTTTATACGAAACTTTGAGGTTCTAAAAGTAGTTTCATTGGTTTCCTCGTAAAATTTTCTGCAAGAAACAGCCCTTGAAATTTAAAATGTGACGCAATTAACATTGAACTTTGCAGTTTTATCGTCAAAAATTTCATGTCCGACTTCTAATTGACTCGATCCACTGCACGCCGTATGAACATCCGAATGTTGCGAGGCTTCCCGCGATAAAATGTTTTTTGTCCGAAAGTTAGGGCCTAGATACACACGGCGATTAATCGCCGCGAATGAAAGACGGAAGCCAATGGAGACCCTAGATTTCGATCCATTGACGTCGATGTATCGAAATCAAAGCTCTCCATTGGCTTTCGTCTTTCACTCGCGGCGATTAATCGCCGTTTTTATCTAGGCCTTTATGCATTTTCCTTCCTTGAAAGTTTCAAATACTCTACAGAGATTTGCGACTGCAATTCTCAGAAAAATCGGAGTACAAATATTTGAAAAATTCCTGTTCAAAGGAGATTTGACAACGTCCGAAGGATTGCGCGGCATTCTTCCTTAGAATGTTATAGTGTAGCGAGTTTCAAGGGTCTGAAAGTGTATGGTTTCTTTTTGTTAAAATAATTAATTTCGAGGTGAAGAATATGAACGAAAATACCGTGACTCCCTGCCCCACGGCCAGAGATGGAAAGTGAAATTTCACGTTTAGAAATTTCAAAAAAGTTGAAATTTATTAATTTCTTTTAGAATTATTGATTACACCTTTGGAGGTCTGAAAGCGTTTCAGATGGTCTTTCTGTTTATGCTGCGGTATTATGCTACTCTATTGAACACCAACCAATTGCGGTGAACGCACGGGTCGAAAGACGAGATGTTGGAGTTTTTTAGCCAACGTGCGTAAAAAATTCAGCTTAAAGCTGAAATCTCATTAGAGAGGGAAAAAACAGTGTTGCTCCAAACAGCATATCTCTTTGAGGAAAATTGTACTTGTGTGTGAGCTTTTTCCCTCTCTAATGAGATTTCAGCTTTAAGCTGAATTTTTTACGCACGTTGGCTAAAAAACTCCAACATCTACTCTATTGAAGGCGACAGAAACAAAGAGGGGGCAAAAAGGGGAGTTTAGAGAGAAAAACCCAACCTAACCTATAAACTAAATGAAAACATTTGCAACGCGCGAATGTTTTAGGCTTGGGGTAAAAAATTTCAAAATTAGAATCGCACTGTTTTTAGGCGTTTCTTAGCCTCCTGAATCTATCCCCAAAAGTTTCAATAAATTTCATGGAATTTCGTGAAATTTCACTCGAATAAATTTCATGAAATTTTCCATCTCTACCCACGGCCAACACAGAAACGTGCTTTTACCGAAATAATACCGCTTTATAGAGGATTTTCGATGTGACGTCATTTAGCATGACGACAACTTCATGCACAAGTCTATTATTGAATTTTATCACGACAAATGACAATAACCAGTGTATTTATGGCGTTTGTCTGCTTTGAACGTTCACTCTCCCTTTCGAAGAAAAAGCAACACAAAAACTACGGACTCTCGTTAGTGCCCCATTTACTCCTTCCCACCTCCCTCCTACCTTAGAAAGTAGGTATCCTAGATGGTGGAGAACAACTCTTCGATCCAAACGAGTCCCTTCAGTTCAGTTCACTTCAGTATGGGTACTTTAAATAACCACTAACATATCCATGGCCAAAAGTGAAAAATGCGTATCTCTATCGTAATTATCAAATGATTCCATTTTGTGTTATATTCTCTAAGGCGATTCGATGGACGCTGTATTTGTTTTGTGTCAGAACGAAATGCAATATATCGCATTGATTGCTTCCATTTTTCAGCTACTCATCATTTTTCTCGCATTTTGAGATCGCAATTCTGTTGTTAGGAGACTAAAGAACTCACTTACCAATTTTGACAAACAAATTTAACGTAAAAAAGGCGTGGTTTTTTTTTTACAGAGAAAATATCGCATTCGAGTGCAGTTTCGATATTAGTATCGAATGCGATATTTTTCCTCTAAAAAAGCACGCCTTTTTTACGTTGAATTTGTTCGTCAAAATTGGTAAGTGGATTTTTTAGTCTCCTGACAACAGAATTGTATTCTCAAAATTCGAGAGAAATGACGAGTAGCTGAAAAAATGGAGCCAATCGATGCGATAAATCGCATGTCGTTTTGACACAAAATATGGCGTCCATCCATGGTAAAAATTGGCAGTAGAATCTGTGTTCCAAAATACCATAGACCTACAGCCGTCTGCAAGATTTCCAATAGCTTCTATAGCCGGCAACACAATTTCTTATAGCATTTTATAGCCGATGGCGACTAAGCAACAGCCTGGCAATAAAGTGTATGCTAAACGTTACTAATTACGGATGCTAGGACTTAGTGAGTTTTTGGACTACCGCTCTCTTTTTGGGCCGCAGTATCTTGATTTAATTTGCGAGGAAAGCTCCGTACTTTTGAAGGATGCCTGCCATTCCTAATATATTGGAGTGCCTTCAATTTCGTATGATACTGTGCAATACCTTTGGTGTAAAATAGTTGCTTCAAGCGCCGTGGTACGCTGCGGCGCAGCGCGGCGGGCGGGCAGCCAGCGCGAAACGCGCATTGGCGCCTACAAACCTAACAGGGATACTTCATGCATCAGTGCGTGAAGTATCTCTGTTAGGTTTGTAGGCGCCAGTACGCCACCGCGCGCCGCTCCACTTTGTGTTAGGCTCTAATATTTAATCTCGCGGAGTCAGCGTTTTTCAACTCATGACTTTGAAATATTTGCACACTCTGTATGGAGTATTCTCATTTTAATTGATGAAAAAAATATGTAGTAAAGGAAAATATAATGTGCGTTTTGTAAATATTCAGGTGATTCCGTACAAACTTAAGGATTTACAAAGCACAAGAATTTCTACACAATTTCTTATAACTTTTTTCAGCCAATGGCGATAAAGTGTAAAGCCCGGCGATAGGAACCATGCAGCCCGGCTGCATAATTTTTTATCGCTTCGTGTAGCCCGGCCGTATGATTTTTTCCACTTTCTACAGCCAGCTATATGATTTTCTATCGCCCTCTTCAGTCGGCTATAAGAACTCATATGGTATTTTGAAACGCAGCTCCTATCGCCGATTCTTACCAGGGATCGAATCTCCTTAACCTTTAGATGCCCGAGTCGGTTCAAATAGTCCCGAGGCTTACTAAAAACACGTGCCCTCGGGTTGTATGAGGCCGGTATATTTGAGCTTTACATATGGGGTCTTAAAATACACTCTAAAAAAAGAACCAGGCATCAAATCGGAAAAAAAGAAAAAATATCGAGTGTCAACACAGCTGGAGATGGGAGACGTAATCCGGCCTCGTTTTTAAACTTTTCCCGAATCTGAGCGACAGACACCTCGCAATAGAGCGGAGCATTGTGAGTTCACGCCTTGCGCCATCGCGCCTTCAATTTTGCAGATGCAGCACGAACATCCATCAAGCACGAACAGTTGTATCTCTGCGTTGTCGCCAACGCGCATCCTTTCCCTTTGTTCTGTTTCCACACTTTCTTCGTTTCCGTTTACCTTATTTTTTCACAGGCAGATGAGAGAAGCACACTTCCCTAAAACTGGAGCTACCTCTATCTTGACAGTTGGAGTACGTGTTGAGCAATGTGCCAAACAAGCTTGTTTTCACAACGAGTTGTTCAACAATCAATAAGGTAGCGGTAGCATCATAAGTTGATTGTTGAATCCTCACAAAAGTGGGGGTTTTAACATGAAGCCAATGCCAAATGAAAGTCTCTTAATATTTTTAAAATATAAAGTTGTTTTTTAATTTTTAACATTGCTGATGATGAATCAATTTTTATTTGCAGATATTATCAGCTCCGTACATACCTCAGAGCGTCACCAAAGCTTTCAGTTCGCATTGAAGTCAATCTACCTCGAAACAAAGGTAAGCAAGATGGATTTACGATTAAAAATTCATCTGGAAAACTCTCCCTACTTGGTACATCTCGGTACAAAACTTGTACAAAACTTTAGCGATAAAAAAGAGTAGAATTTTAGAGGTGGGGTGCTTAATTTCTCCAGCCCCTCCCTCCCTCCTGAGTTTTAATTGTACGTACTGTACATGATGGGTACAAAACTTTTCTTTGCGGTATACATTTAGGTACAAAACTAGTACAAAACTTTGTCGATCTTGAATTCTTATTTTGGGAAGGTGGGGGGTCTGAAGAAATGGACCTCTTATAAAAGAACAATATACATTCGTTGGTGTTAAGAAAAACGATGGTTCTGTCACTTTTCTCTCTTATATTTACATGTAGAACAAACCATATAAAGTCTTTCTCGAAAGTTCTTCGTCAAGTTGGTGACATAAAATTTCTTCTACAGAAATCTATGTAAAACATTTCGATCATAAGAACTCTGTCTCTCCTGGACGTTACCAACTTAAAAGAATCGTCATTGATTATTTTTAATATGTCTGTCCACGCAACAAAGTTTCCAAATCTCCAAAACTGCAACATCCGATTCTTGATACTAAGGTATTAACATGCATTTTGCCACAAAATGCCCCAAAAAAACTCAAACTAGAGCTTTTGAATTTTTCGTTTAAAAAATTGTAGAATCGTAGTTTCGAGAAAAATCTAATTAAAATTCTAATCCGTAAAATTCACAGCCCGAAATATCCGGTTAATGATACAGCTTGACTCTCCTTCATTGATCGAGGAAGGAACTAAAATCACTCGCAACTTGTCGATTTCTTAAAATCCAATTTCAACCCAACCCAACAAAAAAAAAACGTGTATCGCAAAAATCGCCTCCGTGGACTGAAGGTATCTTTTTTCGTGTGCGATTACATATTTTTTTTCCACAAGACCTTTCTATTGGCATTCGTCACGCGCAGGTAATTTATTCGACAGAACGTCATGACTTTTAAATGAAAAATAAAACGCAAGCATCATATTAATTAAGTAATTCCCTTATTTAGATGCGGAAGAGCGACAGCGTGCATACACCTTAAATGGAGTTGGGGTGAGCAAGACATTTCAAATTGTCTACACGAACGAAGAGGTGACTTTGGATGACACGTTCATGTTCCGCGCTCAAGTTCTCATGGGAAGCAATAAGGTAAAATGATAGCTAATGTGAAAGTTGCATTCTTCATAGTCAAAAGACACGTATTAGAATTTAAAATTTAAGAACAAAAGAGTTTTCTTTGAGGGTGGGGGTGGGGCGGCAAAATCGTGTACTCGCTCTCTCGCTTTGACCTTTGCGTCAGTATTAATAATTGAATGTACAACTAAAAGCGTCGAGTCCACAAATGTTAACAATTATTTCTCAGCTAAGGGGAATGTCATCGATTGCTTTGCTAAATAAACCTTCGCATTGTCGTATCTTTTTTGCAAATAATTTACTTTCGCAAAGAAACTGCAACAAAGTTGCAGTATTATCCCAATCTTTAGTGTTGCCGCATGTTGTCCATTTTTTCACTATAAGGCGCGAAAATTTTTGTAATTTTGGTGGCATATAACTGCGATCTCTTTGCAAATGCCCCTTCGTACAATTTAAATAAAAATCGCCTTGAGACAGTAAGAAAAAAGCGAAAGAAATGAGCCACAAGTAGAGATCTACGACATCAAAATGGAGGATACGTGTTTTTCCACTTTAGCCATAGATGTATGTTGACGTAAAGCATACTACATAAGTTATACTTACATTTTTAGATAAAAGAAACTCTGGAGCACGCGGAGTTCGTGCTCTTCTTGGAGCTGTGGTTCAACGACCAAACGGAGAATACAGAACAACATATCTCAACGTGCGTTTCGACTCGCACCCTCCTGCTCAATTTCTCTTCGACGAAAGGCCTTCACTACCACCTGCCCGTCCTTTTTGACTACTTCCATCTGGCAGCGGTCACCGTCACCATCCATGCTCAACTTCTCGCCCTCCACCAACCACATCTGTAAGTTTCAATAGAATATCCTAGTCCTGCCTTGCTCAGAAAAAGAACAGTATATCAAGGGAGAAGTAGTATTTTGCTACCTTACATAGTTTTATTTCAAAACATGAGTATTATTCTACTCGTTTAGAGGAGCTAAATTATGAAAACTAATAATGACAATAATGATACCGTGTTAAGGAAGAGCGCCGTATGAACATTCGAGAGCTGCCAAATTTCCTTAGATAAAAAGTTCATTTTATTAGGATGGATATGAAATTTTTTCCTTGAAAATTTCAGGGACTTTAGGTGAAATTGCGAACAAAATTATCTGAAAAAGTGGAGGGAAAATAAATATGAGTTTACCAGGAAATTTGGCAAAGCCTGAAGGTTCATACGGCGTTTTTCTTTACCACGGCAGAATGAGCTACTAGCCCGAGAAAATACTTTCCAAAGGCCTTGTCTCCACGGGACGTTTTCATGGGATTTGTCCCAAGTTTGAATCGCAGGAATGAAACTTTTGGGATTTTTCCCAGTTACCGTCTCCACGGGACGGGGCTCATACGTTCCTACGACCCTGCGACAAGTTTGCGAGGGAAGGTATGTTAGTAAGAATCGAGTTTTAAATCGGATTAAAATAATAATGGAGCACGATTGTCAATTGGACACATTATTTTAACGAAACAAACACGAACAGTGGAGTAACCAACAAAATATCGTATAGTTTGCTTTCACTTTTTCACTTTTTCTTCCTCTCTCAGTTGATCCTAGGGGTACAAGGATCATACTTGGTACTGGGAAAAATATTGATTAACTCAATATTTTTTCCGATTTCGTAAGTGGGATTTTTCCCTGGGACAAATCCCGTGAAACGGCCCGTGGAGACAAGGCCATACTGTGTGTCTCTCATTCTGCCGAGTTCGCTTTCAGTAACCGCGATGGCAGTATGAGCTAATTTGGAGCACGAATTGTAGCACGAATTAGTTTCGACACTTCGGCTAAGTATGGCTAGGATCACGTGTTAATTCCTCTCTCCAGAGTACAGTGCAGGTCTTGCATTCTGCCGAGTTCGTCTTCAATAATTGTGAAGACACGATGAGTGCCTCTGATGGAGCACGAATAGTTGCGCGCAGGGTCGGACTGGCTCGCATCTGAGGGCGTAGACCCTTGGCTGGTTAAAAAGGCGTAATGTGATATTTCCTGGTAGGGTATCTACCCCCAGTGGAGAGGGGTTCAGAAAATTCTGGCAAAGCAGCACAAGTTTACGCTATTTTCAGGTTCAAAGTGTATTAATTGCATAGAGTAAAAATTGACAAATTGAACGTATTGAGGTAACCAACAGACTTCTAAAATTAAAAAAAAAAAAAACATAAAAAATTAAAGCCACTAGACGCAACCAAGCACTATTATTTCCAAAAGGACCGATCCAGAGCTGCGGTTTACCTGAGCTTAAGACTTGGGCCTGCCAATCCATCCTAAAAAAAAATCACACAAGAACCTAAAAAAAGACGAAAAAACGAGTATCAACGCAGCCGGAGGTAGAAGAGATGTGTTCGGGCCTCTTTTTTAACTTTTCTCCTGAATATGAGCGACACCTCATTGGCAGCATATAGCAGAGCACTGAGAGCTCACGCTCCACGTCATCGCGCCTTCAATTTTTCAGATGCAGCACGGACGTCCATCAAGTACGAATAGTTGTATCTCTGCGCCGTCGTAAACGCGCATCCTTTCCCTCGTTGTGTTTCCGTTTGTCTTTTATTCGTGATGGTGCCTCAAACTAATAGCATAGAGGAGAGCATTGTGAGTTTACGACTCACGCCATCGCGTCTTCATTTTTTCATATGAAATGTGGACATCCATCTTGCGCGAACAGTTGTATCGCGTTTACACTTTAGATATTTCTTATTTTTGAATTTCGAAATAAATTTAGGTCATGTTTGCCCGAGATATGCTATGGTAATTCCAAATATCAATAGTCATTTTGAAAAGGAAGAAATATGTTTATAGGCGGTCTCTCAAGAGTCTATAGAGAGTGAGTATGTGTAAAAATCGAACCGACCATCCCTTCTAAGGGAGTTACATATAGCGAATGAAAGAGGGGGATGATGAAGCGCATGTATGTTAACGAAACGATGAAAATTTCACAGAAAAGTGTTAACGCTTCAGAAAGTAGTTCTTGGACCTCTATTTATATGACCATCATGCGTAAAAACACTTTTCTTTACTCCTAACTCTCTCTTCTTCCGTTCATTTTAGAAATTTTCCGCGTATATTCTCGGTCGTAATTGTTTTCTCTTCTTTTTTTGCTATCTGTCAGAGGGGCGCGTTTTCGGCGCGTCGAGGGGGCGTATCTGCCAATGGCAGATTGGCCTTATGGCTAGTCCGAGCCTGGTTGCGCGAAGTAGTTTCGACACTTCGGCTATAGTATGGCTAGGATCACGTGTTGATTCCTCTGTCCAGAGTACAGTGCAGGTCTCGTCTTCTGTCGAGTAAGCCTTCAATAACCGAGACAGCAATATGTATAAGACAGATTTGGAGCACTAATAATTGCGCACAATAATTTTGCCCTGTCCGACAAGAATTACCTGAACCAAACCCTGCCTTCCGCTGTCGCTTGACCTGTTTGTGTTGTTTTCTCACTACAATTCCAAAAATTGCGAAGAAGGATTTTTTCATCCACAATTTTTTTCGATTATTAACTTTTCGTGGATAATAATTCTCAAAGATTGCACGGTTGTGCACTGCGTCGCCGCATCGATATATAATCATTAGGCTTATTATTTGGAGAAAATAAAAATAACAGAATCCGTGCCAATCTTTAAAATAATGCCTATCCAGAAAAAAGTAAAATAAAACGTATTCTTAGATTTGGCGCAGGGTGCTCGTGGTACATACATATTGGTTATCTATAGGTCACAGTTCATACATGATGACACAAATAACCAATTGATAATCCACGAAGATTCAAAGATATTTAGTGATGCACTCTACCTACTATAAATCGTCGCCTGTCTGGCAGATGGGCATAAGTACATTCTATTGAACCCTGTCTTTCATACAATTCAATACTTTTCCGGGCTCATCTCATTGTGTAGTTACGCCCATATGTCAGCCAAGCGACGAAATATCTGACCTATAGTGATGAATGCACCCGCATTCCACGAAGACTTTCGCACTGAGCCCATCGAGCGCATTCATTAGTTCTGAGAGATCCACTTAAGGGCTTAAGGAAGCTCTTCTCGGATAACACTCACAACGGCATCTGATTGCCAATTCTGTGACAAAATCACCATCTCTCAATGTATTAAAAATCAATCGCCGCACCCCCTCGATGTAAGTTTAGAGCCTCTTAGAATTCATATATAGGTATATAGACAAGCATTTGATGCAATGATTTATTCCGCTTTGCTCGAGCTTTTTTAAACAAAGTCTGAATCGTAAATCACAAGAAAAGAATATTAATGTATGCCAAAGTTGTTCACCTAACTCATCCAAGCTCGAATAGTTCCCGACTATATACAGTGAAAGTGAAGATACAATAAATTGATGATTACAATTTTTTCTTTCTTATTTTTCAGCTCACGCGGTAGCAAAACGTGGCTGAGTGGCAATCCGCAAGATTTCAATTTTGGACTGCCAGAGTCTTCCAATGAGACAGGCTTCCTAAAAAATTTAGTAAGTTAAGTTTAGAGCCACCGACTCACTTTAAAATGATAGAATGATTTATTCGTGTGCTCGTTGGAATATCTGAAAAGTTTACATTGTAAATCCACCAAACAGCAGAAAATTCAAAGAATTGGTGCTGTTTATAATTGAGTCTTGAATCAAATAAATAAAGCAAATTTGTATCGAGAGATATACGCTTTAATAGTTGCATCATGAAATGTTATCGGAAAAGGAGGCACTTTTTCAATGATTTCTCATAGTGTTTATATTCATTGTAGCCGTCTTTAATACAATTTTATGTGCCACTTTTGATAATGGACAAAATGGAAATTTGATCTCATACTTTTTGATGTAGAAAAGGTAAACTTCACAAATGAACTAGAAAAGGAATACAATGGCTTAAGGTACTGCCGCTGATCCTTATTCTTCTTCTGAAAGCGGCCCATGGGGGTCGGGCCGCCTAGCGGCCGGGGGGCGTGACCCCCAAAAAGCACATCCACGTATCTTCGTTCGCGACGTCGCAGACTTCCTGTCATATTTTATTTTTTCATTCGAAAACTAGTAATAGTGAGTAATACATTGAAAATGTCCTTGATTTTTCCTCTCTGTCACCAGAATATTCTGTATAAATTTCAAACTGTAAAGTTAAAACTTTCATATTTTATTCATAGTTAAGTAATAACACTAAAATGCAATTTTACAATTGATTACGTTGTGAATCTTGATAAATAAAATACGCGATAAAAGGATTCAATTGTAAATTTAAGTATAAGTTTGGACTTCTTCATTAAAATTTAAAAGTCTGTAAACTTTAATTAAATGATCTCTAGAATTTTTGAAATTTATGATGTATACACTTTCTTTCTTAATTGTGATCTTAATTGATTTCCTGTTTAACTTTGAAAAAATGAAATATGAGTGCGGACATTTTGAAACAACGCAATGGAGATGGGTGGTCTCGTATTTTGGCCATCGATATTAGTAGTATGAAAACTCTTACTTTAGAATTGACTGGATTGCTGAAATTGCTTCTAATAGTTGTATGCCATTTTGATTGATTTTCAGGGTGGAACAGGAACCAAGTGCCTTAGCATGGGAGGGAACAAGCTGATACAAGACAAGCTGGTGCACCGGGAAATCTGCGACTTGTTGCTCACTTCATACGAATCGCTCAAATCTACGATGGCTGAGTACGCCAAACTCCTGCCCTCTTGGCAACAAACCGAAATCAAAAAGACTGCACTGAGCTTAAACACATTAAGTAGTCTCAACGATGTAGAAAAGGTTGTCTTACATTCTATTACCTCCTATTTGATCCATTATTATGCACCAAAAACCATTTTGTCGTACCTAAACCCACTCGTGAATAGGGGTGCCGCAATTTAGTGCGTAGAGGAGGAGGGTCCCCTCTGCGTGAATTTAAATTTTGGCCCTTACTTTTTGGAGCAATGAGTGTCAATATGAAGGTATTTTTTTATAAAGTTTTCTCTTTCCCAGGCAAAGTTTGGCTTGCTCCAACAACCGTCCAGGTTTGGTTGAAATAGAGCCACTGTTCATAAATGAGTTACTTAGTGGATGCTAACTCATACAGTATGAGACAAACTTAAACAGACCTTCTGTTAAAATCAGAAACTCTCTATCTCCTCCTACTTGAATCGGTTATTAAGGTAGATGGAGCATGGACACCCTAAAAGACATTTGTAAAAATTTGAGGAAAAAACGTGTTCAAAATGGAAAACCTACATGGGATCTTATTTTCTGGAATGTTTTAGACAGGTCTCGTGAGACGAAAGTTGATCGTTTTTTGCAAATCTTGAAACCAGTTCTGCTCAAAACAGTACATTCCTAAGTTGTTTATTTTCATTTTCATACATGATTCACATAGGTATTATATGAATCAAAATATACTTGAATACTGATAATGTGTTTGTGTTGGTCCAATGAATGCAAAAAGACAACGGTGGTAAGAAGTTATGATTTGATTTCGAAGTATACAACTTCTACGCTTCAGATGGTAAAACTTGACCAGAATAAAATTAGTCCAACTTCATGAGACGTTGCCTAATTTCTTTTTGTGTTTAATTTTTCAACGAAAACTAGCAAACCTTCTTTCCCTCTTTTCCAGCGCGTTTTTCATGATCGAGACACAAATTTAGAGAAAGTTTCAAAACAAAACGTTGCTTCGTTCTCTGTTATTGTTGCATATCCTTCTGATTTATGTAATAAAATATGAGAAGAAAGTGTAGGTAACATGCAAGTTGACTGATCTGGATTGAATCCATCCACACGGAGAAAAAAACTTCGTGCATGGGACCCGAAATTGAGGTCTTAGGATCTCTGAAGTTTTCTGATCACGCATCCGAAAACTTGAGGTCGAGCTGCCGAAGTTCGGGTCAGACATCGAGGCACTTCGGTATGTACCGGAGTACTTCAGATGTCTTACCCGAACTTCGGCAGCTGGACCTCAAGTTTTTAGATACGTAATCCGGAAACCTCAGAGATCGATAAGACCTCAACTTCGGGTCCCACGCACGAGTTTTTTTCTCCGTTTCTCCGTTTCTCCGTGCGAATACCCTCTCCGCTTTATTCCCCATGAGGTATACTTGAACTTTCTTTAGTAAGTATGGTGTTTGACCTTGGATGTTGCAGTTGATTGAATCCGAGGAGGAATTCGCAGCTGTGGCAAACAGCGACATTGCTCAACTTTGTGCCGAGAAGATTCTGCTTTGGCAGCAGTTCCTTGACGTCTTCTCGTGCAAGTACCCCGTCCACCAGTACCTCGCCAAAATTCATCATCAACTTAGAGTCCGTATTTCGCAATATTATTTTCAAATTACCAACAATACATATCAAAAATAAAAAAAAAAAAACCGCATCATCAAATGAGCTTCGAATATTCTATAGTAATTTGTATTCTAAGATTTAATCTATATTAACTGGTTTAGCAAATCAGGAAAATTAAAACACACCGACTCGTTAAATTTAAAATTCCCAGTTTTTGTTAAAGATGGCCAATTTTCATATATGTTATTGGAGATGACGCATCTATTTCATTTTGGGTCTCTAAAGTGTCACTGAGTACTTGTCTTCTTGCATCGAAAAGCTGTTTTTTAGAGCGATCTCTTCTCCTACTCTGAATTTTTTGTGTCTCTTAACAAGTTTTATTTTTTCGAGTTGGTGTGTTTTATTCTATCTATTCTAATTCAATCTAATAAAACGTTATATTGTTTGAGAATTGAGTTCTAGAATCCCAGAAAATGAGGAAAAAACATGTTGCGTAGGCGTAGTACCTTAATGTATGCCCTGCCCGGAGGCTCATTAAACTCCCCACTACGTCTTACTTCCCCCTCCCCCCAATATGTTGCTTAATGCATGTAGGTTTTATTCAGTGCATGTATCATTAGTTTTGTTGTTGGGGCAGGTTCGACGTTTCGCGGAGGCCTTCTTCGTGGTGGAGAACCCGCGCCCGTCGGCGGCCGGCTGTTACGACGCCAACTACCAAAGCTACCTGGCCGTGTCTGAGTTGGTACGGCGCTCTCGGTACCTGGCCGCACTACCGCCTCTTCCGGTGACTTGCCCCGAAAATGACGGAGACGTCGCCACCATCCCCATCATCTTCGAAGACCAGTATCAGGAGGTCTCCGAGTTCGCCCGACGCCGCAACATGTCCTCCGCCCGCAAGGCTGGTAGTGGTCAGTACAGAAGTTTTCTTCTTTTATCAAACGTCGAGTGCATGTCCTCTCAGAGAAAACTTTTAGTATCGGCCTGACTCGAAAATTCTTAGGGTGCTGATACGTTTTTGGGGCCCTTTCTCTCGAAGAAGGTCCTCTATAACTAACGAAAAGTCCTCCTTCATACAGGATTTTCAAGTTCTGGGGGCCCCCTGAGCCATCTGTTAAAATGTCTGGGGTGCCAAAGAACCCTAGCACACCTAGCCAGACCAATCCTTGGAGCATATTGAAATAATAAGCAAATTGTACGAACACGAAAATGGACGTCATCCCGCGTTGACGAAAGCCACCTTGTTTCTTTAATATCCGAGGAGTTTAGTAAACTCTCCTTCCGGAGGTATTTGAATCTTCAGGTATATAAATCATGGAAACACAGCACGTGTTTTGTAATGACTCAACTATTTTGGGTTTACAGATCCTCTGTTGACAACTTGCGGCATTGGCAGGTCAAAGAACGGTGGAAGGTCGGGAGTGGAGCAGGAACCGGACGTGGGGACGAAAAAGACGTGGAAAACTCGCGAGGTTGACGAAACCGATTGCAGTTGTGGGATTGTGGCGATCCTCGAGTCTCACAAACAGTCACTCAGCAACAGCTTACGCAAGCCGCAAGCTAAACCAATCCCAAACCCATCGGGTAAAGTTGCAATTCATTCTTGGATTTCACATTGTTTTCGTAGTATAACACGGGAGCAGGTTGAACATGCATCCGCGATTGTAACTGATTGGAGAGGGAGAAAGATAAAAAAAAAAAACAAGAGGGAACCTATAATGTAATTTTCAGAGATGTGCTCAGCGATCATCGGCATTTTGAAATCAATATCATGAATGTTTATGTGATCAATTTAAGCTGTGCTGTGTTGTTAAAGAAATAAGCATAATCGACCGATGAAAATTCTATAATGAGTGGAAATTCTTTATCCTAAGCGTAACCAAGGTTACGAAGGCAAGTGAGTTCTTATAAACTCTAGGTAAAATGAGTACTTATTGATGAGAGAACTTCGTTCCAATAGGAACAATTTCGACGATCTTTGAGAAAATCACACCATACAAAGGGAAATAAATCCTAGTTAAGTTAAGTAAGTCGTTTTCCCTGGGGTCTGTCATGGAGACACCGTTCTGTCATCTCGATGTTGAGCTGATAAGTTAACTGTTCCACCGCTTCAGCTTCCATATCACCATAAGGCTTCCTTTGCCGTAGTCATAATTCATTGACGACAAAGATGATCTTTCCTTTAATTCAGTATCTTCAAATTCCATTGTTTGAATATTTTAAAACTAAAAACAGGAACATCCAAAGTCGACTGACATGGTTGATACATATAATTTGTCATTTGGACGGTGAATTGCAGGAACGCACCTTAGTTTAAGGAGTAGCAGACTTCCTGTTATACTCTCTTTTTGAATGAAGAGATGCTCAACCTCCATTTTTTTTATTGTTGCGTGAATAATAATTTGTGAAAATTCCAAACAGTAGCGTTTCATTCTTTTCATTTGATAAGAAAAATGGGAGCAAAGATTTTAAAACTCCGCGAACGAGATACGCGTGCCTGCAGTTTCACCGTCGATTTCAGATCAGCAGACAATAATTGTTGGTTTATTTTTCAGGGCCAGAGTCTACATATCAGCCTTACGAAAATATCACCAAAGCCTCTCTAACGTTGATACCGCAGGCGCGACATAGTAAATCCTTGGATCAATTATTAAAGACCTCCTTAGAGACTCAAGCTACGCTGCCACTACGACTGTCACAGCAGACAACTCGGAAAGCAGACAAAATCAAAGACTATAGCAGTGGTGATAGTGGCCTAGACGTGGATAAAGACTACCCCTCCCGCGATAAATCTAGAAACAGAAGCGGCAGGAAAATGCAAGCTATCAAAGACTACAGACTCCAGAAAGTCGAGTCTGTGGTGACGGACCATCAAAGTAGAACGGGTGATAAACAGAATGGGGTATACCGAGGATTCTCAAAATTAGAGCAAGATGACGAAAATCTCTGTTGTGTGAGGGATAATCTATCGAAGCAAGGTAACAAGGAAGAAACTGTATGGAAAATGGCTGACGAAAAACACTCAAGTTGTCGCAACGGAGTTGCCGATGATCTAGAGGATAGTAAAATGTCAATTAGGAGGAAAGGTCACAATGCGCATTCATTTGGAGATTCAAACGGACAACTAGGTAGTAACCGCGATGTGACTGCCAATTATGCCAAGGGCCGGATCAATAACGGGAAGAATAGCTCCAAAGTCAAAACGAGGATGACTGATACGAATGACTATAAAAGGAGTAACACAATAGCTGGACTGAAAGAGTGCGTAGAGAATGGCGAGGAAAATATACCGTGCCTCGCATTTGACAGTTCAACGCTACCAGCCAGCCTAACAGACAAACGTAGAGACTTTGCTAAAGTAGGTATAAAGAGTGAAACTGACCATGCAACAGGCATGCACGCATTGGAGAACAGAAGTGTTTGTAACACATTACCGTGTTCTTTTAGCAAACGGAAGGAAAACACACGCAGTTTGAAAGGAGCATTCAATACCTCGAATAAAGAGCTTGATCAAAGAGAGCGGAACATTTCTTCAAACGAGCAAAGTAATTTGTCAGTTGACAAAATGAACCAGTTGAGAAGAATTAATATTCATAATGGAACATGCGGCACATCAACCGAGCGCATAAATCAGATTGGACAAGCAACTAGAGTGGACACCGCACGGGTAGATGCATTTACTGAGCAAAGCAATACAATTTCACAGTCGAACAGATCAAGCAAGCAGAGATCTAGCGATCAGATTGGCCGAGGAAGATGCATAAACGTATCGACCGATTTGATGAACCAAGTAGGTGACCGCTCGTCGCATCAAACCGATGGGCTTAAAAACAGAATTCATAGCGTCGATAACTTAGATAGGAATGATCTCTCATTTTGGACTACGTTGGATTTCCGGGACAGACTAGATGGTGCCTGGGCTCCTCAAAAACATTTTGAAGTGCAAAGTTTGCAGAGAAACAAGATTGGAGATCGAGTTGGTAGATTTACGAGTGAAGAAAGTAGGCCCCGAGGGCTGCCGGAAAAAGTGAGCTTGCGCAGAATTCGGTCACAGGGTCAAGCTGATTGGTTAAATGAAAGACTAGATAGGATAAATAGGTGGAAGGTGGAGTCCGATAATCAAAAGAAACTAACCAAAGAGTGCACGAATCATAGTGATAGATTAGGAGGTAATGGCGAAAAAAATTCTCAAACAAGTAAAAAGGAAACAGGTAAAAGGAAACATCGACACCGGAGGAAAACTAAGCGAAAAGATAAAGCAGAAGATCGCAAAGAGGAAGGCATGAAGAGGGATTTTAAAGAAGAGCAGGCTCGGTTCCGAGAGTTTCTCGAAAATCAGACTCGAAAAACAGGCCTAGCCTCGATAAAGGATAAATTTTCTAGCTTGCCATCAAATTTTTCCTCTCGGAGGAGCCATTATAAAGTTGCAGATAGTGATTTTGACGATTCAAAAGAAAATATGAACGAATCGAAACATATCAAGCCAAGAAATAAAATTGACTGTCACAGATCCACCAGACACACCATTGACTTAATTAACGAAAGAAGACTCGATCTAAGGATGTCCAAGAGCTTCACTGGTGGGAAATCCTCATTGCCAAACGCTCAACATTTTGATTTGTCCGACGATCTAGACGATATACGACTTAGTTGTTTGACGAAACCGCAGAAAGGTACGAAAGATATTCCAATGCCTGATTTTAGAAATTTTGGGAGGACGAATAATGGGCCCAGCGCTGGGGCAGCATCACGGCACTCACAGAACTCTGAGCATCGTAAACATTCTCCATTCATCGATGAATCTGAACGGACTTTTAAGGTAAAAAAGATATCGAGTAATTCAGAGGGACCGCACATCGGTCCACGATTATCTCGATCACGGGATTCTATCTTGAGCGAGGACAAAGTAGACCTACCGTCTGAACTGAGACGAAAGACGAAAACTCGTGTTTCAGATGTTGAGTACTCCAGACATAATAAGGTGCAGAACGGTCCGTCTGGAATGTCGGAGGGCAACAGACTCTCAAGATCAAGAGACTCGATTTTATGTGACACTAAGAATGATCCACCTCCACAAACAACCACGAGCAACAAAGGTAAAGCTCGAAGGAGCTCGTACGACAGTTCAACTCTTTCACATTCAGGACTGAAAGCTTTGCCGCTGACAGACCTCAATTTCAAACGTCAATTTAACATTTCGACAGGAAAAACTTCGGTATTCAATGATAATGTAGTGCAATCAATACCAAATGACGTATTAGCAGACGAACCTCTTTTCAATGCATCGGATAAAGAAGAAGTCACGATTATATTGGCAACACCGGAAGGCTTTGAGGATGACATTGGAGAAAGTGTTTCGGAATGTTTTAAAGTCACTGATGAGCAACTAAATACCGGGTGTAGCTGTGATAGCAAGTCGGCTTTTGGAGTCATGGACGGACTCAATAATTTCAACAAAAATATGGACTTCATGGTCGAGCTTGGAGGCGGTCTCAATGAAAAAGGACCAAGAAATCGAACTTTTTCGGGCACTGAAAAGAATTCAAAGGGAATCAAGACGTCAGGGAGTTTAGGCGATATTAGTCGAAGGTTTAGTTTCACATTGAGCGCCCCTGAAAAGTTCCAAGGCGGTGATTTAGAAACCTCAGGCGATGGGTTAAGTCCTAATTTAGGAGTCCCGGAAAATTTTAAAGATCCAAGCAAATCACCTGTTCCTAAAAGGGATGAAAAATCTTGCGCTATTGACGGTGGAGCAGGAGAGAAATTTAATTTCAACCAATTTGCCCCTGAAAAGTTTGAATGGCCGCGTAGTATATCCCCAAACTCTGTCAATAAGAAAGTACTAGATGGACCTGCTGAGTTCTCTAAATTTTCATTCATGAATGCATCTCTTGAGAGTGGATCGAAAACGAATAATTTAAGAGGGAGGAAACACAGCTTTACTTTTGGGACTTCTGAACGACTAAGTGGCAGTCCGTTGACGCCTGATAAACAGAGTGAATCCAGGCAAAGAAAATTTAGCTTTTCGTCTGAAACTACGAGGAAGTTTAATGACAGTGTCCCAGCGGTGCCGAAGCTCGAAAATAATCTTAAGAGCGAGCAAATTCATCTTTGGCTGAATCATCAAGGAAGTACAAAGTTTGAGGAACCCTTACTACCCAATAAGGGACTCGCGTCATTTGGAGGTATAGCGGTCGTTGACAAAAAGAACCAATTTCAAGATTCTTCTGATAAGTTCAAAAATGGTTCTCCTCAGAAAGGACTGAAAAACCGTCAGGGCAATACTGCTCGCTCAATCAGAAGCCCCGACCGGCTGAGTGACAATAAATTTGGTCAATTTTTAGAGGTTAGTATCATTTGTGGAAATGACTACCTTATTCATTTTCCAAGCATCCCCCTGAGAACCCGAAAGCAGTAAGATGAAAAGCGCAGCCGCTTCATAGGCCCCCGGTTCGGATCACCCACATACCCATACACAAGTCACATTATATTATTTGGACGTATTTATGCTAAAAGGAATTATGAGCATAGGATTTTCTTGCAACATAGTTCATTTCAGTATAAATATACGTCCATTTAATCGTAGGGAGGCCACAAAATATTCCGGAGCAAGTCATCGCAAGGGCCGTGGCTGTATCTGATTTCGCACGTGTTTACTGTCATCCCAAGGAAGAACGCCGATGGTCTGAACCATCAGATGTTGCCGAATTTCCTCTCATAAAAACACAAATTTTCAAGTAACTTATGAATATATTATTTTTCCTATTTTGCAAATAATTTTATTTGCATTTCACTCCGACGCATCCGCACATTTTATAGATGAACGTTTGTAGGTTTCCTCGAAACGGAATAATTTATTGCGAGAAAATTTGGCAACATTTGAATTTTCACACGGCGTATTTCCTCAGCATGGCAGTTTACTGTATAATAGGTTGTCAGATTATTTCTACTATCAATGTTTCCTAGTCAATTTAGCTCTAAATGCGGGGATTTTATCGTCAAAATAGGTATTCGTACGTACTTACCCGTGCGTTTGAGTCCCCGAGTATACACTTTTTATGCAGATTCATTGTATCAAACGGCCAAACGCTTCATTTGAAACATCCAAGGAAAAATTGTTGTGAAATGGGGGATTGTTTCAGTTGAAATTGTATGTCTACTTTTCTACCTCGGCGTTTCAGTCTCTGGGGGATGAACTACTAGTGAGGGAGATAGGTAATTACCCAAGAACATATATGTTACGATATGTTCTTTCTATGCAAAAAAGTAAGTTAAGTGCACCAAAAGTAATGGGTGTCATGTACCTATAACTCACTCAAAAACGCTGATCAGATCGCGTAAAAATGGGCTCCCTCAATTTTACGCGCTGCCACTTTCCACAGTTTTCAGGACCATTTAACCTTGTAAAGGGCCTCAATTTTTCCCACACTGATTTTCATCAAATAGAACCAATCTAGGGAGTGCATTCAACGGAATTTCGAAGAGCCTCCTGCATTCCCTGCTTTTCAATCCGTCCATCGAAACATACGGACATACTTACGTAGGTCATTTCCTTTGAATGATGTCAGCATAAGGGCCGATTGTAAGACCTCTGGTCAGGTGCTTGTTAAAGTGGTGGTTTGAGCTGACCAGAACTTGACCAAAGGTAGGTGTGTATTGTTACCGGTTTTCTCCAGGTCAAGTCCCAGTCAGGCTTTGCTCTTTCTCGCAAACCAGTATACAGCCTGAGTATAGCAGATTGACTGCTGGTTAGAGTCTGACCACTGGTTTGGTAATCTGAGGTTGACAAGAGATCTTAAAAACGGCCCTTAGTTTCTTACCTCTCGATTCTCTAATTGGTGTAGATTGTATATAAATATGTATTTGAATATTTAGTTTATTATATTATAGTTCATATATTATATTCTATAAATATAATATTTATTTGAAATTGATTTTCAATTAGTGAAACTCGATACTATTTTCATTTTTAGGTACCTGGTGATGGTGACTGTGTGAAGCCAATTAGGCTAAGTCACAGTGCTTCGTCAATCGATGATGCGCAAAAAGCTGGGAACGGCCTTTACTGGAGCGAGTCCATGCCAAATTTGGCCAATCCTGGACACCTAACCGATGAGATTAACATGACAACGTCCTCAGATGAGTCAGAAACTGACTCTGAGAGGAGTGGCTGGGTTTCCAGTCACCATTCCTCGATTGAATCCTCGAGTGAACACAGTCAGCAAGGTAAGAAAAATACCCGTCACGATTGTTTTGCAAAACATCATTATTTTCATTAATAATTTAACTCTTTTATTACTTCGCCAACTTGCCTTCAAAACTAGTAAACCACACAAACAACTACTTGTCTCTCTATGAGGCTTCACTGAAAAAAAAAAAGTTCGGTAAATCCGAACTAGTTAGGATTATATGGACGTATTTCTATCAAACGGAACTAAGCGCCAATTTGATTTCCTTTTGAGGAATTTAAGAATGCCGGATAGCGCGTTCTGTCAAACGGAACTAAGCGCCATGGAAAAGCATTGGGAGTGCATGGGGAAAGCATGGGGAAGCATTTGGCATTTGGGAGCATTTGGGACGGAATGAGCCCGACGCGCGACGCCCGGTTCCGCCGCCAATCCAAGCCCCCCTCTACCTTCTTCTCCCTATGGCGCTTAGTTCCATTTGACAGAAATACGTCCATATGGAACCAGGTTTTGTTCGGTACACACAACCGAATTATTATTCGGTCTGTTCAACCGCATTGTTCGGTTTGTGCGAACGAACCATAATAAATTCTTACAGTTCGGTTCAGTGGATCGAACAGTTCGGCTGAGCAGACCGAATAATTCGCGGTCGTGTGTACCGAACAAAATCGTGGTTCTATATGATCCTAACTAGTTCGGATTTACCGAACTTTTTTTTTCAGTGTTCTTAGAAAACATTAAAGTTGCCTCCAGCGAGTTATTTTTCGATATTTTATTCTTATGCCAAAAGAAATGTTTATCTCTTCACTTTGTCGTGTATAAAATTCTTGAAAACAGGCATCTTACATCGTCACTTAGTAGTGACGTTGATTTGATGACCTAGATAATTTTAACCAATCACTTGCCCGTGCCTCTTCTTCTACGAACAGAATTGAAGTGTTGAGTGTTAAAGACTCGTCTTGCGCCGACCCTGTGGATAGAATGTACCATCATAAGGTTAATAATTTCAGCGTGCTGTATTTCAAACATTTTCAAAAATCTTTGGTTTTAATTTGTAGACGCGGACCCTCGGGTACTAAATACTGATACTCTTCGTAGAAAACTTGAAAAACTTGCGCGGAAAAATCAAGAGAAAACGCCAGAAACAACTCCCGAGGATGAGCACGTACTTTTCTCAGAATCATTGGAAAAACGAGTTCGGCATCAAAGAGATCAACAAACTCTTGAGCTTCCCAAACATATTCAACAAAAAGTCGGAGAGAGAGATCCAGCTGACAAACAACTTCACCTCTCACAAGGAGTGCAGAAACAACCTCCAAAGCGTTATAGGAGTTTGTCTTCAGAAAACATCTACAATATCCGCTGTCCACCATATTTTGAAAAAATGGAGCTCCCGCGAAAAATTGGTAAGCATTTAAATGGTCAAACTCTTGAGCGTAGAAAACTTTGCACGCATTCTCAAAAGATTTATGTACTATCATTCAAATTTTGAGGTTGTTGCGAATCGTTTAAACAGTTGTAACACCTGATTAATCCAATGGAAAATACAAAATCATCTCATACGTTTGGACTGTAAAATGTCCTATTGATTGCGTAAACAACAGGACATATTTCCTCTGTCCGTCACACGTAACTGACATCCCATATTTTACGGTCTAAAAGTCTCATTGATGTTGCTTTTTTGTAATTATTTGCATGAATCTGATGTAGGCTCTCAAATAAGACGTAGCCTATCAGCAAGTTTTTTCTTTTTTTATCAGTTTGTCTGACAGCCTTGAAAATACTTGCATATGAAACTGGTGACACTAGGTACTATTCTCGTTTTCATGAAGTCATCCCTCACACTCTGAACGCGCGGGAAAGTCACAGCGTCGAGCGAATATTTACCGAAGTAGGCATTTAGCATTACCGGCTACATCAGTTGATCACCGGGAACACTATCTGATTGCGCGAAGTAGATACACAGCGTTAAGTCAGTATTCACCGGGAATACTCACTTGACGTCGTCTGCTCTCGACGAGCGCATAATGAGAGTGTGTTTTGGCGATTAGCTGATTATGTAATCAGAAATGCCAAATACCTACTTCCGGTAAATATTCACATGGCGATTCATTAACTTCGCGCACAATCAGAGAGTGTTTACGGTACGATCATCAGCTGATGCAACCAGAGACGTTAAGTCTTCCTTGTGGACATTTCCGACACGTTATAGATAATACGTGTATACGTAATTCCTATACAATACAACGTTTTCTTGAGATCGGGAAGAAAAGCAGTTACATTGGGAAAATGTTGTCGGCCCCATTTTGGGAGGAGACTTTTCCGAAATTTTCGCTACCTTTAGAGCCCTACGGCGCACAGTGGATCGAGTAAACCAGAGAGGTCGGACATGAAATTTTTGACTAAAACTGCAAATGTTGGTGTTTATTTCGGCACATTTTACATTTCAAGAGATGCTTTTAGAAGATAATTTCACAAGAAAACCAATGCAGCCACTTTTAGAACCTCAAAGTTTTGTATAAACGGAATTATGAGCGTTTAAAGTCTCCAAATTTTGTCCGACCTCTCCCATTGACTCGATCCACTGTGCGACAGGAGAGCGTTCCAGCTCCGGTTAGGCTCACAACGGGGTTTAGGATATGGAGAAATGTTCCGTCGACTATCAAAAATTTGTCCATTTTGAAGGGGGATACGGTAATGACAGCGATCTCCCTAACTATACAGGAATCCAACTCTTTGGCTTTCAGCATATGGATGGTGAAATTGCTGTAATGCGTATCTCGGTTTGCGGCGTTGCAAACTTCCAGTCATATTTTATTTTTCATATCGGAAACTCCTGAACGTCATTTCTCGAAAACTCCAGTAATTTTTCTTCTCCATCCGGAGAATACTTTTTGAATTTTCAATGCGTCCTTTATGATTGGTCTCCTTTTAAAAATCAAAATAAAAGTGGAGGTTTTGAAACACCGCAACCGAGCATAGAGTACATAAAGTCGTAATTTATTTGGGAGAGCTGGCGTCACTTTTAAGCATTTTCCAGGTCCCGAATTCCGAGACTCCTGTGTCACGCCGGGTCACTTTTTCGATACATAATCGATTGTTTTCGATACACGGGGACCCGGTCATCTGATGTAAACGAGGAGGCTAGGAATTCCTGCGTATTCTACATCGCCATCTTGGATCGAAAATGTATGGAAAAAGTGGCCGAAGCCCGGCGCACTCGAAACTCGTCGACCAGAGCATGGCTCTACCAGTTACATCACGGCTCTATGTAAGTACTCTATGTAAGCGAGATACGCATTTTTGCAGGTTCACAGTCAATATTCGTTCACTTGATTCGATTCCATTTTTTTGTTGCGGCTCAGGTAAGGACTGTGAGAAGTCCATCGAGGCTGAGTCAACGAAGACGACGACGTCAACGAAGACGACGACGTCCCGGCGGCACGAATTTAGCGCGAGCAGCGAGGCGATTCTCCTAGACGAGAGCGCGTCCTCCCCCGGTTCGGAGCAGCCGAGCGACGGAGAGGCTCAGCTGGACGCCGTCTACGAGGAGCTCCAGGTGCCCCCGCCGCGGCAGTTTGCCGATGCGCCCTCCCCGCCGAGGGCCTTCCGCGACGGCGAGTCTCACCCCAAACTCCGCGACGGCGAGTCACACCCCAAACTCCCCGGCTCGTGGATAATATTCTCTACCACGTTTACGAAGCCGTCGAGACCGACAGAGGAGCCAACGATGAGGACACTCCTGTCCAGGCACCGCTCCAACCGAAAAGGTCTGTATCAAAATTTACATTTCTCATGGGGTCAGGCCGAGGACCCTTAGGGTGGAAAGAGCCTTGCACAAAAAGGGCCAAAATTCGCCCGTTTTCGGGCCCTCGAAACAGGCCCGCCACATCCCATCTCGGGCCCTGGTACCAATTTTCTGGCCCGGGCCCCTAGCACAGGGGGGTCCGGGGGGCCTCCCCCGGGAAATTTTTGAAATTTTAAATCTATTTGGACGCATTATGAAGCTCTTATGATGGAGATTTTCCATCAATTTCTGCAGAATAATTACGCCTTTTTGTTTACTTTCAGCACCAAAAACTTTCGAATTGTTGCATTCAAAACAACTATAAATTTTTTTTTGAGGGGGCAGATGATAATTTTCAATTCTATGGGGACCCGGGCCCCCCTGGACTCCCCTTTCGTACGTCTATGGCAAGGAAGTTAAGCCATTAAAGTCGAGGATGCCCAGAAAGGATCCTCTTAGCATCCGACAACGGAAGAAAATGAAACACAGTTACTAAAAATATCATTCTACATATACTCAAAATCTTGAAAATCTCTAAAAAAGTAAGAAAAATTTTATAGTGCCCTAGCGTGTTTTTGAAACTTTATTCACCTTTTGCGGAATTTTTAGGGTAATTTTTTCACTTTTCCCTTCGAGACTAGGGTTACACATGAATTCGTAGTGGTTTGTCACCTGCGTCACGGGCCCCTCCAGGGCCCGGGCCCCGGTACCAAGGACCCAGTATCCCCCCCCTTGTGGCGGGCCTGCCTCGAAATCGGGGTCCGCGTGAGATTATGTTTCATCCTTAGGATGACCCTTCACACATTGTAAAATTTCAGATTGACTATACGAACCGTTTCCGAGATACACGGGTCAAAGTCCCCGATTTTACGGAATAATTTATAGTCGGAATTTGACATTAAAATACCTGCAGAAATGAGTGGAAATCGGGGACTTTGACCCGTGTATTTCGAAAACGGTTCGTATACTCAATCTGAAATTTTAGTCTGTGTAAAGGGTCATCCTAGGATGAAAACTAATCTCACATGGACCCCGATTTCGAGGGCCCAAAAACGGGCGAATTCGTGCAAGGCTCTTTGTCACGGAAAAAAGAGGAGACGAAGGGGACGCCCAGTAAATAAGTAGCGTTAGGTTGTGGGAGGACCGGGTACTGTGGCGGTTGGGCGTCGCGCGTCGCAGCGCGCCAGAGAGCGCTGTGCGGAAACGACTTTTATGCATATAAAAAACAAGAGGTAGGGGTTGTTGGATGATATGGACTTTTCCAATTAATTATGGTGGGACCATAATATTACTAACCCACATGTTGTGGCATTACTACAATTCATTAAAAATGCTCATATCATCCAACAAATTGGGAAGTGCCACAATTTTCGGGGATAACCCCCAACGCTTTTTTTCCGTCTAGCGTGTTCAGTGAAGCAAAAAAACTATTTTAAGGCCAACAATTTTTGTATATTTCTTCCTTAAAAACTTTCGAGCGCTCTCAAGAATACAGGGTGATATTTGAAGTCTCTATTCTCTATTATGCTGGATAGGAAGCGTTTGGACTGGAATCTTCCTGCAGGCTGAAAACATCCGACAAACTTGAACAGTGCGTCTGTCAAATTTTCCTATTATTTGTATTCATATTTCAAATTAATCCCAGCCTGGAAAGAAATTTTGGATGTTTTTTGCGCCAAATGATGCAGAATCATGCAACCCCTCTTACCGATGGCTGTCAATTTGTTTTTACATTTCCACCTTCAGGGTTATTTTGCCTGACTTAATCGCATTTATACATAGTTTTTTGCAAGAAAGATACGATAAATTACGTTAAAGGGACGGACCTTGTCTATAAATTAGGGAGACCTATACGTACCTGATAGGTGCCTGCGAGAAAGGAGAGAGATGTCAGAAATACCGCACTGAAAGCATCTAAAACCGCACTTGCAGTTTAAACTTAGAATGTTTAAGTGAGGGGGAAAATAAAAACAACAACAATTAAAAATATCTAAATCCTACTTCCTCAAAGAGAAGTCGCTTGTGCTGATTTTGTTTCGGACTTGGGATGTGTCTAATAGGTGTCCATCAAAGGGATGGGAGAAGGTAACAAAATCTAAAATAGCACCTATCTGGCCAATGAGTCCCTTTTTTATCTAAGTAAACCTCAGTTTTACTGTCTTAACAGTCATCATGGAAAAGTTACGTAGTTTTACTCATCTTTGGGTGAATTATTGTTCCAGTTTGATATCTTGTAAAGCACCGCTTGCAACTCCCGAGGACGAATTGGATTATGACTGGAACCTGGCAGGGAATACTTTCCATTCAAAAATGTCAGTCGAAAACCACGCCGCTTTCCAAAAATTGAAGGATGATTTCAAACGACAGATCAACTTTTCCGGAATGATATACAGGTATACTCCTCAAAATCTTGTTCCTAAAACCATGCACACAACGAAATAAGAATAAGTTGATCTCTAAACTGGATAGGTAATCGAAAAAAATAGGTAATATGTATTTTGGGGAAAAATCCAACTTAAAATTACAAAATTCAAAATTAAAACAAGATTTATATCATCAAATTGATTCAGCAATAAAAATGTTCAAAGGAATATTCTTTACAAAGCAGAGGAAAATCGGGGGGGGGGGGGGGGATCAATCAAGAAAATACAATAAATATTTTTCGTTTAACAAAAAAAGAAAAAAAAATGACAGGAGGTCTGCACCTTTGTAAACTGAGGTACGCATTTTTGTAGGCTCACCGTCGATATGCAAGATGCTATAATGCTAATATAACACCTTGATGCAACTATTCGTGTTCTCAGGATGTCTGTGTTGCATACGTTTATAATTGAAGGCGTTTTGGCCATTTCGCTCTTATTGCACGCGCGCACATCTCACTATTCCAAGCCATGGCAAGGTGTTTTTCTGACGAGCAAAAGACATTAGAACAAATTGAAGCAGACGAAAAGGCGGCAACCCTTACCATGGCTCAAAATTTATCTTTGACTCGGTGAATGGCGTGCAAAAGTGCTGTTGCGCCTAGTTGAAAGTGTGAAGTGCTCCGCCATTCATGATCACGAGGATATTTACTCTCAGAACTACACTTGGAGGCCTAATTTTAATCATATTCTCTCTTCAATTATGGATGTTCCTTATTGGTCACGAGCTCTCAACGACCCTTCAGGGTGACGTCATTAATTTTTAATGCTTAAAACTCTCGCTTGGAATTCTCAATGGACCCGCGTATTTTTCAGCGATTTTCCGACTTTGGCTTCAACGCTACCGTACTTCCACATCAGTGACGAGTACAGGATTTTCTCACCAGAGGGCGTCCATCTCATCGTCTGCGTTCATGGTCTCGAGGGCAACTCGGCTGATCTCCGCTTGGTGAAAACTTACCTAGAACTGGGCCTTCCTGGTGCTAACCTCGAATTCCTCATGTCCGAGTCCAACCAGGTAAACTCGAACACTATCAAAATTCAACAGCAAATATCATAACAAATGAAATGACGAGAGCTAAAGGGCCTTAATTTCATTGCAACGTTGCGAAGTTTCACTTGACAAATTATTGTTTTTACTCGGTAACTAGTTCTAGTTTTATTCAATTACGAAGGAGATTCACAGTGAATTTTAAAGGAAAATAATTGTTATCCGTCCTTGATTGAATGAATAAACTGTAAAGTAATATTTGTAACATTGCACTGCCACTAAGCCGCTTTTGGTTTTGACGAGAGCGGAAAGTTTGCATCTTTTGATTCGAATTATGCAAAATATAAGTACTCGCGGCTCTCATCCATCTTTAATTTGTCATGTGGTAATTTATCAATCAAATTATTTTGACCCACTAAGAAATCAAGCACTAACATATTTGTTTCGTTATCAGAATTTCACGGAAAATGCGGTTGACACCTTAAATACTTTCAATACTCATCACTTACAAATGAGAAATGTCAGTGAATGTCAACTCAAATTTCATGCTAAAAAAGGAACAAAGTTCCAAGTCTATTTAAGTCAAATTGACAACCAATCAATTTCAATAGATGCTCACGTAGCTCTTCAAGCACCACCACAACTAAGACAAATGGAAGCAAACACAAATTGGAAACGGAGAGCAAGGGAAAGAATGCGCGTTATAGACGGGGCAGCGATACAACTATTCGTGTTTGATGGATGTCCGTGTTGCATCTGTGAAATTGAAGGCGCGACGGCGCGATACGTGAATTGGCAGTGTTGCAATGCTCCGCCCAATGAGATCTCGCATACTTACTGCTAATTTGAACATTCACGTTATTGAACAATTCCGTTTTATTACGAGCTGACCTACTTCTCGTTTATTTAAAATAAGTGGAAAAATCAACAAGAGGAAAAAAAATGTATTTTTCTACTGAGAGAATAGATGCTCAAATATTGAATGCAACATCGAATCGCTTTCTAATCCGGCATCCGTTTGCCGGAGCTGTCTACTTGTTTTATTTTTTTTTATTTTTCTTTGCAAGTGAAAGGTTTGATTGAACTAAATTTCAGGCAAAATACTAAATTAATATTTTATTTTGCAATTACTATTGGGCGAGTTCAATAAGCTCAACGTATCTTGCGTGAAATTTTGATATGGAATTACACCATGCATGGAAGATATTTATACCATGTTTAGCAGTTTATTTATAAGATTTTCAATTTGTTTAAAATGCCCTGCATGACTCTTCGATACAGAGGAATATCGCGGTGCTTCAATCTGGCATATTTTGACGTATTTCTGAACTACATATCGACGGTGAAACTACCAAACCACGTATCTCGTTTGCGGTGTTTAAAAATCTCCGCTCACATTTTATTTTTTTGAAGTAGACCAAATCAATATCATTCCTTGAAATTTTCACAGAATTTTCTCCGCACGAAGAGGAAAAATCACGGAAATTTTCAAGACTGGACGTTAAGTAGCTTTTCATATAAAAAATAAAGTATGACAGAAAGTCTGCGACGTCGCAAACCGAGATACGTGGTTTGGTAGTTTCACCGTCGATATGGGCATTATGGCGTGAGCCCTGTTATGCATTTATTTTTACGGGTCGCACGGCTCATGTCTTAATGCATATAATTCTTTTAGACAGAAATACGTCCATTTATGATAAAAGGAACTATATTTGCATAGGAGTTTTGTGCGCAGCATAGTTCTTTTAGTATTAATACGTCCGATTCTCGCCTTGTCTGGTGTCTAGTAGTCCATAATTGGACGTATTTATGCCAAATGGAACTATGTGCAAGTGGAAAGATGGGGTGTGCTCGTTAGTTGAGGGCCATAAGAATGAATGGGAAATATAAAGCGCCAGTGACGTCAGCGGCAACGAACGAGCCCGGGCACGACGGGGAGATCAGTGGCGGGACTCATTAACTCCATGAGCCCTGTCCACAAGACTCTTGTGACATGCCCACGGCTCACGAGTTAGCGCTCAGTTCCTTTCGATTTAATGTAGAATCCCGCTTTTCCATTCTCTCAAAAGGAACTATATCCACCTTTACATTGTTTCTTATGCAGCTTCCACGAGCACACCCCATCTTTCCACTTGCGCGCATAGTTCCTTTTACCATAAATACGCCCAATTACTTTCAACTTTCTTGTTGACAGAACGATACGTTTTCGGACTTCGACACGATGACAGATCGTCTGGTAGCGGAGTTCCTGTACCACATCGACTCGTGCGGGATCAACCCGGCCAAGATAAGTTTCATTGGTCACTCCCTCGGAAACATCATCATCCGAGCGGCCATCGCCCGCCCCGAGATGAAGCCCTTCCTCAACCGCTTCCACACTTTTCTCTCTCTCTCGGGGCCTCACCTTGGAACCCTCTACAACAATAGTGGACTCGTCAACATGGGTAAGGCTTTTCATTTGTAATTTGTGAAATTAAACTTCATGTGATGTGAATAACATCACAAGTGCCAAAGTAAAAAAAAACCCACGTAGGAAATGGCCTCTAGATGAGCCTGCTCTCTTTAGATTTTTCGAGTATGACATAGCTCTCTTACCGCGGAAATCGCCAGATCTCCCCGCCGAGATAAAAGAAGAAGGGGACGGGGAGTGCAGCAAGAACAAAGGCGGGCTGATTGTTGAAATTGATAGACAAAGCTATGGACAAAGAAGACAAAAGGGATACGAAGGCAGCCTATTGGTGGAAGCGGGTGGTTGAAATGGACAAAAGAGGTAGGTAATAGACTAACTAGCAGCAACCATACGAGAGACCCTTTAGTTAGTCCATCATTTACCCTCTTGGTCTGCAACAACCACTAATTTCAACAGACAGGTTTGCTTTATACGCCCTATGTCTCCTTGATCTATCAATTTCAACAACCAGCCCGCAGACATCTTTTAGAGCCGAAACGAACACACAAAAATCGTCTTTATACCTACTCCTTTTTACTGGTTATAATAATGTGCCATTGATACACTGATCAACCACATGCGCGACTCGTGGGGCGATAGCTGATCCTAGGTCGCTCGGTCGACCCTATATTTATGTAAATAAAATTAGGATTTGTAGTTTCCAAATATTTTTCAGCTATCAACTTAAGCAAAAAAAAATATATATATACTCCTTCGATGAAGACTTTGGGATGATAGTTTTTCAAGATTCAAGGATGCGTCTTCTCGGTGTCCGATATTTCGAAACTAATGATCAACTAAAGCTGGAGTTTCTGAGGTTCTTAATTGGAATTCAAACGGAGATATGATGTGTTAAGAAGATGAAATAGGACAAATTTCACCGTTTTCTATGGAATTATGAATGTTTGCTCTCCTATGACTGAAAAACTACGCAAAAGATCGGGCTGCATTTCGGTGCCATGATTTCCTACGTTTTAGGGAAGTGCCTTTTTGGTGACCCAGCGCACGTACCGTCATGAGCTACATAGCGGCAAGACACATTTCTTTTAATTTTTATCATAGACACCTGCTTAAGGTTTTAAAGCCGATTGTGCGTGTTGTGTCTCTAGGAATGTGGTTCATGCAGAAATGGAAGAAATCTAACTCACTGCTACAGTTGGCGCTGAAGGACGCGCATGACGTGCGGGAAAGCTACCTGTTCAGGCTGAGCGAAGGTTGCCGTTTGAGCCATTTCCGGCACATACTTCTTTGCGGCTCCTCACAAGACCGATATGTTCCCCTTCACTCGGCCCGGATTGAGCTCTGCAAAGCTGCAGTCAAGGACACTACCGCCTTAGGTGAGACGATTTGGAATTTACAAATTAAATTTCGGAAAAAAACCGTCTATAGTTTTTACTCTCAGTACAACCTTTGTTGTGAAATTTAAAAAAAAAAAAAAAAAAAAAAAAAAAAAAACTTTGTTTAATTGGGGTAGAACTTCTCGTTTAGTCCAGGAGAGATATGGAAGAAGGAGGGCTAATTAGAGTACCTATATTGGGAGAGCACGAACATGTCGGTAATTTTGAGGTAAGGTCATGGAGTCATGGTTCACTAGAAAAAAAATCACATTGGATCTAGAGTCCAGACTCTTAAAAACATCGACAAGAAAAAGTACTCTTGATTCAATCAGAATTTAGCTTAAATCAAGAACCAAGCCTCTTACTTTAAGCGGATTTCGTTTTGATTCAAGCAAAAATCTGATTGAATCAAGAGTAATTTTTCTTGTCAATGTTTTCAAGAGTCCGGACTCTAGATCCTATGTGTTTTTTTTCCAGTGTTGGAGTCATCGCGATGCTGAGCGGGGTGCTCTGGGATCAGATTATTTTAAAGGCAAACAAGCACCGGACATATGACGCCATCGTCGTTTAAAGCATCGTGCTCATCTATGGTAATGAAGTGTGGCCTTTGACGAAAAGAACGCAAGAAATGTTGAGGGCAACTGAAATGGATTTTTGGCGGCGATCTGCCGTCACTTCGAGACGGGACCGTATCCGTAATGAGAGAATTTGCCATATGTGGCGTTTGGGGGTCGCAGAACGCCAGAGTGAGTTGTAGGAGCGACTTTATATGTATATGTAGGTCATGGAGCCTATAGGACCCAAAAGAGCAGGCAATCTATGAATTCTAATTATTCAGAGTGATTTATTATTACAATTGCGACGACCCGTCGTTTTTAAAGCACGCATTTGACTTGGTTTTTGCGTAAATTTACTCATTTTTCCGGAAGAACGCTCATTTATGTGCATTCTTATCTATCTTGGTTTCATGTAGGAATCTGAAGATTGGCTAGGACATTTTTAAAGTTAAAAGTTTGGCTACCCTTTTAGGCCCTTGGAGCTCCATATTACGACATGACCGACTCTCCCTCTACAGGCACTCTAGCTAGGACTAGCTCAAAACAAATCACATGATAGACTTTTCCTACAATAGTATCATCGTTGGCTGCGATGCAATGAGCTACAGATCTTGTCGCTATACGCTTGGATCTCGGCTTGTACGATATTGCCTGATTAGTGAATATTGCTCATATATATCTATGGTTACGCACCATGACTTGTCTTCCTTATGTCCTTCTCACGCTTATACACGCTTGTCTGATCCAGCTATATTTGTTACCTATCTATATATTTAATATCCTAAGGCCTTTTTTGGCCTCCAACAGTTTGTGCTAATTCGATCTCGGAAACTACTGGACCCATTTTCCTCGGATTTGTTCTAAATGAAAGCTCTTACGCTGTAGACGTGCCAACATCCCTTGGTTTTTCGATTTGCGCGACCGACGTTGCAAAATTTACCTCAATTGATAACGACATATTTGCATTTTTGACGCTGGACAGTTTTTGCTAATTCGATCTCGGAAACTACTGGACCGAATTTCCTTGGATTTGTTTTAAATGAAAGCTCATAGGGTCTATATGTGCCAAGATCCCTTCGTTTTTCGATTTGCGCGACCGAAGTTGCAAAATTTACCTCGATTTGATAACGACATATTTGCGTTTTTGACGCCGGACGAGTCATATGGTTGGGGGACCTCCCACCCTCTGATTTTCCGTTTCCCTCTCCACGTAAACCCATCCCTACCTGCTCACAACACGTGTCACCCTTCTACCCTAGCATGGGTCCTACGGCAGTTTCACTCATGTCGGGGGTCGGCTCATGTCTTCTTTCAAGAGAATTGGAGATTTATCTTCACCCTTTCGCACCGTTACATTTTCAAAAAGTGTTCTGATTTTCTTTTCCAGGAGTGTTATTTATTTTTCAAGGTTGTTTCTTTTTCTAAAAGTAGGTAATTTTTAGTTTCCTATTCTTTGCTTTTGAATTTATCATTTTGCCTCCAGGAAGTCCTCTAAGCACTGGTAGTAGCCGCGAGCCAACAGTTACTCGCGGAGCGAGTAACTGGGGGTCCAGGGGGCTTGCCCCCGGCTAGCGGCGCAAGCGAGCGTAGCGAGCTGAAGCAGCTAGTTATTCCCTTAATTCCTTCCCTTCCTTCCCTTTTCCCTACACGGCTAAAATCCGGGCCCAGCGCCGCAGAGTGTGGCGCCATACTCCAGCAAACTCCAGCACATAAGTGGTTTTGAACCTTAAGTATAAAACCGCGTATTTGCTGGTGCAACCTGCCACAAAGTTCAGCTAGTCCACTATCCACTGGTTGACTATACACTCATCTTTGACTTCTGTAAATAACTGACCAACCAATAATTAGGAAATAGCACGTAACATATAAAAATTTTTCAACGATTCGCCCGGGAAATACAACTTAAAATGCTTAAAATTGAAAAAAGGCGGTCGCACTTACACTGTACTTGTTACTAAACGTTCCAGGCTCGGCATACCGGGAGATGATACATAACATTTTGGTACCAATCATCAAGAAACCTGAAGTGACGTTCCTGCGCTACGACGTCCACCACGCGCTACCCAACACGGCCAACTCCCTCATCGGTCGCGCCGCCCACATAGCCGTTCTCGATTCCGAGCTCTTCATCGAGAAATTCCTCACAGTTACCGCCCTCAAGTATTTCAGATAGTCACCTCGAAACTCCTCCAGAGGCTCTGCCCTAAAGACGTGTTATTCAGAGATTTAAAGACTATAAATCGGCTGATTTTACTTCCCGCCTCCCGCACCCCATCTCTTAGTTGATTATTGAAATTGATAGACAAAGCAATAGAGTAAGAGGACAATAAGAAAATGGAACAAACCTGTCGGTTGAAACGGGTAGTTTTCAAAGTCTAAGGGGGAAAATGATGTACTAACTATGCCTATATAAAGGCTCTCATGGGTTGCCATAAGTGCCATAAGTTATTCTAATGCTTACTTCCCTTTTTCATTGCGACCACCCGCTTTCATCAATAAGAACGCTCCATCTTATCTTTGTCTTCTTTGTGTATCGCTGTTTTCATCAATTTCAATAACCAGCCCGCGGGAACAAAGGTTAGGCTAGAGCGGAAACCGTCGCTCAGTATTGATTTCCATAGTTTTTGTTGTTTTGTTTTTTCGTTTTCTTTTTTGCATTCTACTATATTAGGACTTTCATTGAAATCTGAACCAGATTAAAAATATAGGCATCCTCCAAGTGAGTTAAAGTTAGGTAAAAAATTATTTCAAGAAAACCTATACAAACTCATGTAATTTGTAGGTTTGAAGGTTAAGACAAGCAAAGAATAATACCCCCCCCCCCCCTTATTAAACAACCGCCGTATGTTTAATGCGCTTCCTCATAAGTCATCACCAATCTATAGTCTTTATATTGTTGGTAATACTGTGGTCGGCGTGCACGGGTGGAACAAGAAATATCTTGTGGGGCACAGAGAGGCACTCCGCCAAGAGACTCGACCCATCTTCAAGCGGGGGCTTAGAGGCTTTCCTCCGCAGAATTTTGAAAATTGAGACATGTTCGGAGCAATTTTGAGCTTTTCTTGCCGAAAATGTTTTGAAGTATACCTCCAAAGAATACAGAAATGCCACGCAGTCATTTCGCGTCATAGTGTCTCAGAAACCTTACCTTTTAGTCATGAGGTGGTCAAGTTGATGTGTAGGTATTCAGTTTATTTTTATCGATATCAATTTAAAAAGAAGTTCTTTTAATCACAAATCACTGTCATATTTTTGCTCAATCTACTCTTAAAGATTTTAATGCATGGACCAGACAGTATGGTTCAAAAATCTTTGCACTTATTATTTTTTAAGAGGTTTTGTTCTAAGATTATGCCCTACTTCCCTTTATATGAAGTCCGAACTATATACCTCGAAAAACGATAAAATGGTGCTCCGTAGGCCTGAATATAGTTTTAATCATGTAGGTATACGTTTCTCTCAAATCTATGAATGGCGTGGCTATGCTTACGTAGAAGGCGGATATTCATAGCCTCCACTCAAGAGGCACTAAGAACTTACCTACCACCTTAAAAAAGCTCAAATTTTGACTGTAACTTCCGTTTGCTCCTCCAGTGACCGTGCTCCAAATCGTCACTTCTCCTTTGTGTTCTTGTTTAAAGTAATTAAGATTCAATTTTGTGTAAAAATGGTTATTTCTTCGATTATTCATTCATTAAAAACTAATTCTGATGATCTACCTGTACAAATGTTCGTCCCAACAATCTCGTGATCTTGGATTCTCAAATACTCACTACTAAGTTTGCTTCTATTTGTAAATAATTCATAGTTTCTGAATTTCCATTCATATTATATTATTCTCATTGGGCGGTTTTAAGTACGTGTACATCATTGAAAAAGTTCAATGGTGCTCAAAAGTCTTTGAATTTCTTTAATAGGTGGTGTGATTTTTTTTCTTTTTCTTTTTATGCTTAGTTATTATAGCTCCTACATGCCTTGGTAAAGAGATCGTGATTATATTAACCGTATAAACCCGTATCCGCCCAAAATTTTCTATAAATATAGTCATATGATTATAAAATACCCTGTTCATTGATCGGTAAAATTTCAGGGTTGAATTGAAAATGGAAAATTTGCTTCCGCCTATTAAAGCTCTTGGAATTTTTCTCATACGTCATGGATACAGTACCTAATTGTAAAACTTCAATTTTCAATGCTCAATGTTAGACGCTTCAACATACGAGCTAGCAGAAAGTTAAGTCAGGTACATATGTCTCAAAAAGCAACCGATGATACGTGATTTTTATGATGGAGAATCTTTCTTCTTAGCTTAAAACCGTCCAAATGAACGTTTCAATTTCTCCAAAATATTATTGTACATTTGTAAATATGAAAATCTTCTCATTAGTTAAAATGTAATAAAATTGCCACTTCAATCAGAAAATTGGTGCCTATTATTTTCCTATTCTCCGGTGGATCCATGTTTCATGTTTTGAATTATTCTACATCCGGATGAAATAAATTCCCTATACTTCGCACTGAAATATCCACGCACGCAAATTTCTAATTTTCTCATTCTTATTCATAATCAACTGACTCAAGCGGAATAAGATTCGCCCACCTAAATATAGGCCACGTTGATGACGATGACTACTCACTTGAAAATAAGTTCGGTAATGTAAACCGTAAGTGCGGTGCTTAATACTGGCGCGTATTATTCGGTTCGTGTAACCATTAACTCGGTTCTGGGAACCGTCAAACTGAACACGAGGAAATCTCGGATACCTACTTAAATCGAGGAATGGAGAGCACGGATATATGACTCGAATATTGTGGCCGATGTATGACACTGTACCTCCGGTTTGATATGACGAAACTATTTTGCTCAGTATAGATGATACTATTTGTTTTTAGTGGATGTTTGTGTTGCTCATACCGAAAATTGAAGGCGTTAATTGGCTTCCCGCAATAATTTTGAACCGTTGCACTAAGCCAAATAAAAAGTTGGAGGTGATCGTCAATAGGCTCTGCTTTTAGCCACTCAAAGTTTTTGGGCGGCGCGGCGGTATACAAAAAATATTTTTCTTAGTTTTTTATCTTGATTTTCTTTTTTTCTTTTTATAATTGAACGTATTTATGCTAAAAAGAACTACGTGCAAGTGGAAAGATGTGGTGTGCTCGTGGAAGCTGCATAAGAAACAATGTAAAAGTGGTATGGTTCCTTTGAGAAAATGGAAAAGCGGGATTTTCAATTAAATCAAAAGGAACTGAGCGCTAACTCGCGAGTCCTGGGCATATGACAAGAGCATTGTGGACAGGGCTCATGATTTAAAGCGCCCCGACGACGAGCTCGTCACCACGTGCGTCTTCGTCGTCGCCGCTGACGTCACTGGCGCTTTTAAAGTCCCATTCATTCTCATGGCCCTCAACTAACGAGCACAGCCCATCTTTCCACTTGCACATACACTGTTAAAAATCGTTGATTCCGTCCGACGGAAAATCCGGAGTGAGAATGAACACGGGAGTGCGGTTCAGCGCGTAGGTGCTGAGACGGGCTGCATGTGTAGTCAAAGCACTCCGCACCGGAGCTGCAGTACGGCCCGGAGTCACGCGCACCTTCTCTCCCTCGCACTAGCGCTATATACTGTCTCTTCTCCCCTTTAAGCCTACCACTCTCAGAATGAAAATGAAAAATTTAAAGAGAAAAAAATAGAAAAAATAATAGAATAGTGGAAATAATAGAATAGTCGAAATTATGGTATAACAGAGACAATAGAAAAGAAATAAAATAAAGTAAATCAAATATATGATAAAATGAAGTCAAAGACTAAATTGAAGTAAATAATTAGAGGGAGCAAGGAGATGAAGAAAAAAATAAAATAAGGGAAACAACTAAATGATGTTAAAGAATAGAATGAATTTTAAGAGTAAAGTGAAGTCCAAAAATTATGATGAAGTATTAAAAGAAATCACAGTAAATATAAAACAAAGTAAAGGAATGAGAAGTAAATAATTAAAGAAAAAAAAATGAAGTGCTTGAAAAAATAAAATAGAGTGAAGAAAAAATAGAGACAACAAGGAAATAAAACAAAGTAAAACGATAAAATATAGTTAAAAAATATAGTAAAGTAAACTAAATACACGGACAAATCCAGGTAGATTGAAAATATCTTAGCGGCCCGTTCAAATCGACGTTAAATACCGTTTTTGCGTCACTTCATGCATCGTTCGCTATAGCTCAATCGGTAGGGTCGTCGGTTAGTGTTAGGTAGGTCCCGGGTTCAATTCCCAAGGTAGGTAGAAAATTTCTAACCTTCAAAATCGGTTAAATCACGTACCAATGGTTTCATTATTTTTATTTTTCATGGTTTCAAAAATTATTTCCACAATTAACCCCTTTCCACCATCCCCTAGCTGCGAACCCCTAAATTTGCGGCTCCCGCGAATCCGTCCGGCGTCGGAGTGATTTCTATGCGTACGGCACCCAAAATCCGTCCAGCCGATTCTCCGTCGGAGTGACTCCTCGGTCCGGCGAAGTGAGGGCCCGTTCTTACTCGCGCTTGTGCTGAGTCTCACTCCGTTTTTTTTTAACAGTGTAGTTCCATTTAGCATAAATACGTCCAATTGAGAATACTTTATTTAAATTAATAATTATTCTAGGCTAGTGGGCGGACCAGGGCTGCAATTACTTGCTTGCACAAGAAGGAGGCCCCCGCTACAAAGTATTTTTTCTACCCCTCCTAACATACAATTTTTAATTTTTTTTCAAAACGCAGCATTTTCCTCCTTTCTCTAATGCGTAATTAAGGTAGTAGGTTGCCATCTTCCCTTTTCCCCTTACAATATGAGCCAAAAAATGCCTCACATTTCCCTGAAAGGAGTAAATATTTAAATTTCTCGGGGGAGGCTCCAGGCATCCCTCTACTCTAATAAGTTCGCTTGCAAAACCTTCCCCCTCTCTCCACAGAGAGGTGCACATTTACACCGAAAAAAAAGTCGCTGATTTGACATTCTGAATGTAAAAAAGTGTGCAAGAACTCACAAAACGCTAAATTAACCACTACAGCAGTTACATTAGCAATGTAAAGATGTATAAAACTAGCTATACTATGGCGGTTAATACAGCGTTTTGTGAGTTCTCACACACTTTTTCACATCAAGAATATTCATTCAACATCACTTTTTTTTAGTGTAGTCGGTCCGCACCTCAGACTGCGCCTAGGGGCTCAAAAATCCTGAGTCTAGCCCTGAGGTAGACCTAACTAAAAAATGTCAAAAATCATGGGTGCTAATGAAAAAATATTATGATGGATAAAATTTAAGTATGTTTATTATATTTAAGATAAGGATAAAAATTAGAGATGGGATAGCTGGATACAAAGAACGTGTAGGTAGACGTGGCTCATACAGAAATGCACTTTGAGCTGTCTTCTGTAAGACGGCGGCGGCAGATAAGTGAAACCATCAGGAGACGGCGCACTATAGTTGTGGAGTTACTTTAATGCCGAGTGATTCGATGAAATAGTAGTTCCTACCCCTGGGGAACTTGAAGAGCCCTTGGAGACCCCATTCCTTGCCGAATGAGTTAACTGCAAGCCAATGAGGGGTACCGTCATCTTCTATGCCCCAACCGATTAGTTTTACCTTGTGAGAGCCCTCGTACCCTGCATTGCTGCTCTTATTATATACACCTTAAAAAACACAAATTCATTGATTGATGACTTGCGGTTGTATCGACGCGCGTAAAAAGAAGTTAAGAACATTTTCGCTTTTTTAGGCCGGAATTTTAATCCTTGTTTATGCAGCGACTCAGATTGATGGACTCCCAACATTTTGTCGTCTCTCTGACAAAAGGCCGTATCTCCATTTTCACGTGAGCCCCAGAAGTTATAGACTAGAAAGGTCCATAGAGGTCATCTTAGAGATGGGTATACGCCCTCACCTCAGAGGAACGACGACTCATCTGATGAGAGCGCCTCATTAGTTAAACAAGATCGACAACAGAACAATTACTTACTGAATTAAAATGGGCCTGTTGCAAACTTTTGCTAGAGCAAAAATAAGAGTTGTTCCTCTCAGAAAGTGTCTCAAAAATCACGATGAGCGCATTGGCAATGTCTGAAATGCACTCTTTAATTCACAATCTGCGTGAGAAATTTGCGTTTTTTCGAGCTTCCCGCTTCAAAAATGATACCACGGCACAGATGAACATTTCGTTAGAGGAGTCATTCCATCCAACCCCTGCTCGCAAGGATACTACGCAATACTCAACATAGCCGACGCCAATCCGCCAAATCACATGTGCGACAGGACGATGGAACTAACCACCGGATAACAACCGGCGCGGCGTGTTTACATTCACATTTTTCTCGCGCTGTTAGGTATCTTCGTACGGTGGCTTATGGCAAGTACGCTGCAAATCGTGATTCAGTTTTGCCACTTTGGGAGATCAAACTAGATGACATTTTAAGAGTTTTGAGTCGAAGAGGCATTTCCAAAATGGTGGCAGATCCAAGATGGCGGCCATTCAAAATGGCGGCCGGCGCGTACTTTGAGCCGCTATAGATCGAGATCCACTGAACCGATTTAACTTTTCTTTTTTTTGTTTTAAAGATATTTTAAAGGTAAATATAAAAAAATTACAAAATTTTTGATTTTGACAATATACAGGGTGTTTTTTTCACAAAAACTGGGTTTCGCGTGTGGAAAAAAAGCTTGTAATTCGCATAACTTTCAAAATCGCATTATTAAGGTCACTTTAAATACTCACCATGTAAAAGAGCGTCTTTTAAGCTTTCCAACGATATATTACATGATGGGTCTATAATTTAAGGTTTCCGCCCCATTGCGATCCGCGCGGCGGCGGCACAGCGCGAGCCTGCATAAATTAGTCCACGGGCATATGTTGAAAAGAAACCTCCCGTGGAATAGTAAATGGAGTAAGTGTGGAAAATGGCCTAATCTCTTCTATTCGATGCGTAGAAAAATAATTTTGATGTTGTCAAGCTCAATTTTGCGTCCAACCCCTCCAATTCAAGATGGCCGCCAAAATGGGAGCTCGGGGGTTGAAGATGTTGGAATTTGTTTTTGATGTCGTGCATGGGGTCTATCACTATGTAATTTTGGTCGTAGAATCCGAATTTGAGGTCCAAAATTGTCTCCGGCTCAAAGGGATGCCCAAAATCCAATATGGCCGCCAAAATTTCCACGATAGGGTCAAATCTCCGAGAGTTGCGTAGAAGGCCGAGTAGGATATCTTTCATAGGGTTTTTTGGGTCGTAGATTTCGCCGATGAGGTCAGAATTTTGCTACAGGTTTATTGAAGCCCCAAAATTTCAATATGGCGGCCAAATGACTGCCGTTGCGGGGTGAAATATTTTGTTGAGGCTCGTATCGTCGAGTGAGGTGTCCCTGCATGGGTTTTTTGGGTCGTAGATTTCGCCGGTGAGGTCAGAATTTCGCCACAGGTTTATTGAAGCCCCAAAATTTCAATATGGCGGCCAAATGACTGCCGTTGCGGGGTGAAATATTTTGTTGAGGCTCGTATCGTCGAGTAAGGTGTCCCTGCATGGGTTTTTTGGGTCGTAAATTCCACAAATGAGGTCCAAATACCCAAACAGACCCATAAAAGTTCTCTAAGAACCAAAATGGTGACCAACATGGCTGCCGCTCAGATAGAGAGAACGTTAAAGAAGTTACATTTCATGCAATGATGAATTTTCATGTATGTGTTGTACTCCGTTGATTCCAGATGTAGTCCTCTAGTACATCGGAGTGTTAGCGGTAGCGGTCTGTAGTACATCTAGGACATGCTTAAGAACGTATTTCCCGACTTTTCCCAAGAAGATGCTTTTCTCGATGGAAGGACAAAATACACTATTCTGAATACAAATCTTATTCGTTCGTTTTCCGTCTGGAAAATAGGGTGAATATTTTGTATATATCCGGTAGGACAAATCGTGTGCAGTTTTGATTGATTAGAATATCTCACTGAGTCTACCATGAAATTTAATTCAAAACTGTCCTTGAAAAACACTTTACGCATTCATGGTACTGTTAAATCTACATGACCGAAATTTATTACAATTATTTTGTGAGGATGAATAAATTAATTTCAGTCTCAGTGTCAAACACGAACAAATTACTGAACACAATGAAAATTAATTCTAGTATACGATTTGTAGCAATTTCGTATGCAGATAGTGTTCGGTTTTCGCACGCCTCATCCTACTTAACAGCAGGAACGTTAACTTAACAAGTGAGAAGCTTTCCGGAAAAAGGGCACATCGCAAAAAATTGCGTATGAGAAAAATGCATCGTAAGTTTCCATCATTACTTTCCGGTCACTGATGATAACTTACATCGAAGCTTGAACTCCCGATTTCGAACGTAAGTAACAGTCAGTAGCCATAATTTAATGATGGAAACTTCAAATGCATTTTTCTCAAAGGCCATTTTTTGCTATGTGCCCTTTTTCCGGAAAGCTCTTCAATTACATAGACGTATTGCTGAGTATGAGGCAAGGATCTCATATAGTTACTCTAGGAGGAATCTTAGGGCTGAGCCCAGATACCTTGCTGAAATTGGCAATAGGAGCCTGAGTTTCAAAATTCCATAGAAATTCTTACAATCGGCTACAGAAAGCAATAGAATTCGTATGGCTGGTTTTAGGGAGCGAAGGAAACCAAACAGCCATGCTAAACAGTTTATTGCCAAGCAATAACTTTATCGCCGTTGTCTATCGAATCCTGCAAGAAACTGCGTACCTATAGCCGTCAATAGATGCTATAAGAAATCCTATAGCCGGCTATAGGTCTATGGCATTTGGGAACATAGATCCTAAAGCCAATTTTCACCAGGGTAAAGATATCCTCTTTTCCCTATCGAATGAAGATTTTCTAGAAAATTGCAGCATGATAGGAGAAAATGGATACCATTTCCGGCTTTGACAGTCGAATGTACAGGATGTCCTAAATCTCACGTGTCAGAATTTTTTCTACATGCGTTATTTTAGGCCGGACACAGTCCAGGACCACGAGGACAAAGAGAGCTGACCCGAGGAGTGCAGCTTTCGTCATCCCAAAGCCCCCTCGGCCACCCTTGGGAGCTCAAAGGACGAGGGAGGATTCCAACTTTGGAGAGCAGGATTCTCACAACAATTTTAAAAATTAGCTGAAGTTTAAGATAAATCAATACAAAAAAGTCCACCATCAGCCAATGCCTGTGCGCAGTATTGGTAGCTCTTCGAGGGGAAATTAAATTTTCCGAAAGTGTATCCTCCTCCCCTTAAAACGCATGTGTCGGACATTTCGACTCCTGCAACATTCTTAATGTTAGAGAGCAATAAGGTTAAGTAATATTCCTGCAATCACTGAACAGACAATTTCATGCTGTGTCGAAGGATTTTCCCCCGAACATTTTACTTTTTTGCCGTGTCTATGACTGCAAAATTTTCTGAGTATCATATAAGTCATAAATTCTCTCCAAAAGGAAGTGTGGGTTGCGAAATCTCATAAGCGTTGCAAATTACGTGGCATGCGTATCCGCTTCACTTATTTTCTTGACATTCTGGACTACATCCGGAATCAACGTGAGCATGTCCTAGATGTACTACAGACCGCTACCGCTAACACTCCGATGTACTAGAGGACTACATCTGGAATCAACGGAGTACAACACATACATGAAAATTCATCATTGCATGAAATGTAACTTCTTTAACGTTCTCTCTATCTGAGCGGCAGCCATGTTGGTCACCATTTTGGTTCTTAGAGAACTTTTATGGGTCTGTTTGGGTATTTGGACCTCATTTGTGGAATTTACGACCCAAAAAACCCATGCAGGGACACCTTACTCGACGATACGAGCCTCAACAAAATATTTCACCCCGCAACGGCAGTCATTTGGCCGCCATATTGAAATTTTGGGGCTTCAATAAACCTGTGGCGAAATTCTGACCTCACCGGCGAAATCTACGACCCAAAAAACCCATGCAGGGACACCTCACTCGACGATACGAGCCTCAACAAAATATTTCACCCCGCAACGGCAGTCATTTGGCCGCCATATTGAAATTTTGGGGCTTCAATAAACCTGTAGCAAAATTCTGACCTCATCGGCGAAATCTACGACCCAAAAAACCCTATGAAAGATATCCTACTCGGCCTTCTACGCAACTCTCGGAGATTTGACCCTATCGTGGAAATTTTGGCGGCCATATTGGATTTTGGGCATCCCTTTGAGCCGGAGACAATTTTGGACCTCAAATTCGGATTCTACGACCAAAATTACATAGTGATAGACCCCATGCACGACATCAAAAACAAATTCCAACATCTTCAACCCCCGAGCTCCCATTTTGGCGGCCATCTTGAATTGGAGGGGTTGGACGCAAAATTGAGCTTGACAACATCAAAATTATTTTTCTACGCATCGAATAGAAGAGATTAGGCCATTTTCCACACTTACTCCATTTACTATTCCACGGGAGGTTTCTTTTCAACATATGCCCGTGGACTAATTTATGCAGGCTCGCGCTGTGCCGCCGCCGCGCGGATCGCAATGGGGCGGAAACCTTAAATTATAGACCCATCATGTAATATATCGTTGGAAAGCTTAAAAGACGCTCTTTTACATGGTGAGTATTTAAAGTGACCTTAATAATGCGATTTTGAAAGTTATGCGAATTACAAGCTTTTTTTCCACACGCGAAACCCAGTTTTTGTGAAAAAAACACCCTGTATATTGTCAAAATCAAAAATTTTGTAATTTTTTTATATTTACCTTTAAAATATCTTTAAAACAAAAAAAAGAAAAGTTAAATCGGTTCAGTGGATCTCGATCTATAGCGGCGCAAAGTACGCGCCCGGCCGCCATTTTGAATGGCCGCCATCTTGGATCTGCCACCATTTTGAAAATGCCTCTTCGACTCAAAACTCTTAAAATGTCATCTAGTTTGACCTCCCAAAGTGGCAAAACTGAATCACGATTTGCAGCATTTGGCCCTTTTTTGGCGCTAAGCCACCGTACTATCTGCCTTGATTGAGCTCGTGCTTTCCTCAACTTGCGCCCGGAAGCGTCGGCTATGTTGAGTAGGGATTGAATGGAACGACTCATCTAACTAAATGTTCACCTGTGCTGTGGTATCCTCTTTGAAGCGGGAATCTTTTTTTTGAAAAAAGGCAAATTTTTCACGCAGATTTTAAAGATTTTTGGGACAGTATTTGTAAGGAACAACTCTTGAGCAAAGTTTGCAACAGGCCCATTGATCTTGACCCTAGAGCTGCACGTCACGGTAAATCAATTACTTAATCTTTACTAAAATTAATTTTCTTTTTACTTGAAATTCGCTCAAGTGAGAAATATTGGCGCAAAACATCGCGTAGAATTGGCGTTAAAGCAAAAGGAACTATATCAATTTTGACTTGATCCGTATCATGCATGTACTCTAATGGATCTCAGGGTTCATGTCAGAATGGATGTTGTTCCTTTTGATTTAAAGGCGACCTATTATAGGTAGGTGTATTATGCATGCATAATGTCGCGTCAAAGGTCAGTAAATACATTTATCTTTTGCTCTCATAATCCAGTCAAATTAGTTGTAAAAAAGGGCAATCTGGAAATAGGGCAATATATGTATAGAGGTTTTTTGCGGAAACATGTTGTAATCGGTCTCCAGAACTACATAACAAAAGTTTATCGAAATCGTCTGTCCGCTAAGGCCTCCACCTTGAAAAAGGACGGGCTGGGGGGCCAAAATACGCCGCCGGCGACCGGTTTTTCGCTCATACTTACCTAAAAACAATCAATCCTAAGAGAACATATTACCGGACCTTTTATAAAGAGCACAAAATTTCCTATGAGAAATAGTATATATCTTTTAATTTGAAAAAATAGGGAGCGAAACGTCCTGTCTTTCAGTGTTTTTTAATGCTTTAGCCTTGTTTACCACTGTTTAATTCCCTCCCTATTTATTCGTATAATCGGGCTATGTTCTTTTGTGCTGTATATATACATCTGTGACTAAATTTCGATAGACATTTTACTGTAATATTTTTGCCTGTGCTCTGCATGAACCATTTCATCAATTTTACCCAGCCATTCTTCAAACTTATTGTCTTTCATCTGTTCCTACAGTTTTTCTCAAATCCAATGCTGTATCATCATTTCCAATCTCACCAAACGTAGTGTGGCCGCCGCGCCAATCGGCGCGAAATGTATATTAGTACCTATAAGATTGCGGGAATACTTCACGCATTGCGCCAAACACAGTGCGGTCGCTGGTCGGCAAGAAGCGCATATGAGCGCCTACCAAACTGCAGAAATACTTCACGCATTGCGCCAAACACTGTGCGTTCACGGGCGCCGGCGGCTTATATTGGCCCCCTAGCCCTGTCCGCCTTCTTTCAAGTCGGATGCCTTAGCGGCCTTTCGGTAAACTTTTGCTAAGTTGTTTTGGTGGGAGATTGCAACATGTCTCTGCAAAGAAACCTTCTATGTATCGATTTCTCCAGAAAAATGATATATTGTCTTGATTATCAATAATTGTATTTATAATATTTAGGCCGAACTTACCTGATTCATACCCTCTAAAGTCGTCGTACATCGTAAAGCCGGCTGCGACCGATCCATTCACATAGATCTCAGTTTGTAGTTTTTTTGCATTTGTTGGCGCCCATCCAAACTTAGCGGCTAGAAAAGTATCATTTTGACGACAGTTAGGATGCTTTAACCTCTAACTTGGATCGGGGAAAAAATGAAAAATCGCTGTATTGCTGCCTGTAAGATTAATTTTTGGTTGGCCGACTAGGAATTCTTTTAGGTTAAGGTTTTTTTTTAATTTTTCCAATTTGCCCCCTCATTTAACTTTATTTCATTCATGATATTTCGCTTTCTGCATTTGAGAATGCTATTATACAAAATCTATTAAGATAAATAAACTGGACCTGATAAAATATAAGGGTATTTTCAGAATTCTTTTAAACTTTCCAAATTAAATTCAAAATTGTTCCTAGTATTTCGCCTTAAAGCTCAATTTTTGGTTACCTAGGACTTAGAGTTTCCAAGTTGTTTCTCTAATTTTGTTGAAAAATATTTCCTGAATATTTCTTAAGAATGTGTTTCTTAAAAATCAAAATTAAACTTTGTTAAAAGAAGTGTTTCGCGGTGTCGTGCCATGCAGGCTGCCCGCATGGCACACCGGATTTATTCCCTTGGATTTAATTACTTACTTTTGTGAATATCTTCGGTGAATTTCTTATCATAATTTTCGTTGGTGCATTTCTTGTCGCACCAGTTGTATTCTCTTGATGGAAGGGTGGAGCAGTCTGGCAAATCACCATCAGAAGCCATCATTCTATCGTTGCCTCTGTGCGAGCAGGGCTGTGGCTTAAACGGTACGCAGCCCTAGCAAAAATTCTTAACATCAGTTTAAGAAACTAATTTTTAGGTGGTTGAGGGTCACGGATAAAAATCTTAGGTGCTTATAGCCAGATAGTAGGTGACATTTACCATCTTGGATTCCCAGACTCGAC